>NC_041232.1:46815888-46832633 GCF_002837175.3 Physeter macrocephalus | reverse complement strand
ATTTATTGTTTCTAGATTTTTTGATGATGGCCATTCTGACAGGTGTGAGATGATATCTCATTGTAGTTTTGATTTGCATTTCTCTAATGATTAATGATGTTGAGCATTCTTTCATGTGTTTGTTGACAATCTGTATATCTTCTTTGGAGAAAAGTCTGTTTAGATCTTCGGCCCAGTTTTGGATTGTTTTGTTTGTTTTTTTGTTATTGAGCTGCATGAGTTGCTTCTAAATTTTGGAGATTAATCCTTTGTCAGTTGCTTCATTTGCAACTATTTTCTCCCATTCTGAGGGTTGTCTTTTGGTCTTGTTTATGGTATCCTTTGTTGTGCAAAAGCTTTTAAGTTTCATTAGGTCTCATTTGTTTCTTTTTGTTTTTATTTCCATTATTCTAGGAGGTGGGTCAAAAAGGATCTTGCTGTGATTTATGTCATAGAGAGTTCTACCTATGTTTTCCTCTAAGAGTTTCATAGTGTCTGGCCTTACATTTAAGTCTTTAATCCATTTTGAGTTTATTTTTGTGTATGGTATTAGGATGTGTTCTCATTTCATTCTTTTACATGTAGCTGTCCAGTTTTCACAGTGCCACTATTGAAGAGGCTGTCTTTTCTCCATTGTATATTCTTGCCTCCTTTATCAAAGATGAGGTGACCATATGTGCATGGGTTTATCTCTGGGATTTCTATCCTGTGCCATTCATCTATATTTCTGTTTTTGTGCTAGTACCATACAGTCTTGATTACTGTAGCTTTGTAGTATAGTCTGAAGTCAGAGAGCTTGATTCCTCCAGCTCCATTTTTCTTTCTCAAGATTGCTTTGGCTATTCGGGATCTTTTGTGTTACCATAGAAATTGTGAAATTTTTGTTCTGGTTCTGTGAAAAATGCCATTTGTAGTTTGATAGGGATTGCATTGAATCTGTAGATGGCTTTGGGTAGTATACTCATTTTCACTATGTTGATTCTTCTAATCCAAGAACACAGTATACCTCTCCATCTGTTTCTATCATCTTTAATTTCTTTCATCAGTGTCTTATAGTTTTCCACATACAGGTCTTTTCTCTACTTAGGTGGATTATTTCCTACGTATTTTATTCTATTTTTGCAGTGGTAAATGGGAGTGTTTCCTTAATTTCTTTTTCAAATTTTGCATCATTAGTGTATAGGAATGCAAGAGATTTCTGTGCATTAATTTTGTATCCTGCTACTTTACCAAATTCATTGATTATCTCTAGTAGTTTTCTGGTAGCATCTTTAGGATTCTCTGTATATAGTATCATGTCATGTGCAAACAGTGACAGCTCTACTTCTTTTCCAATTTGGATTCCTTTTATTTCTCTTTCTTCTCTGATTGCTGTGGTAAAAATCCAAAACTATGTTGAAAGATAATGTGAGAGTGGGCAACCTTATCTTGTTTCTGATCTTAGTGGAAATGGTTTCAGGTTTTCACCATTGAGAACAATGTTTGCTGTGGGTTTGTCATATATGGCCTTTAGTATGTTCAGATAAGTTCGCTCTTTGCCTACTTTCTGGAGAGTTTTTATCATAAATTGGTGTAGAATTTTGTCGAAAGCTTTTTCTGCATCTATTCAAATTATCATATGTTTTTTCTCCTTCAATTTGTTAATATGGTTTATCACATTGATTGATTGGCATATATTGAAGATTCCTTGCGTTCCTGGGATAAACACCACTTGATCATGGTGTATGATCCTCTTAATGTGTTGTTAGATTCTGTTTGCTACTGTTTTGTTGAGGATTTTTGCATCTATGTTCATCAGTGATATTGGCCTGTAGCTTTCTTTTTTGTTGACATCTCTGTCTGCTTTTGGTATTAGGGTGATGGTGGCCTCATAGAATGAGTTTGGGAGTGTTCCTCCCTCTGCTAAATTGTGGAAGAGTTTGAGAAGGAAAGGTGTTAGGTCTTCTCTAAATGTTTGGTAGAATTCACCTGTGAATCCATCTGGTCCTGGGCTTTTGTTTGTTGGAAGATTTTTAATTAGTTTCAATTTCATTGCTTGTGATTGGTCTTTTTATTTATTCTATTTCTTCCTGGTTCAGTCTCAGATGGTAGTGCCTTTCTAAGAATTTGTCCATTTCTTCCAGGTTGTCCATTTTAGTGGCATATAGTTGCTTGTAGTAATCTCTCATGATCCTTTGTATTTCTGCAGTGTCAGTTTTTACTTGTCCTTTTTCATTTCTAATTCTGTTGATTTGAGTCTTCTCCCTTTTTTTCTTGATGAGTCTGGCTAATGGTTTATCAAATTTTTTAATCTTCTCAAAGAACCAGCTTTTAGTTTTATTGATCTTTGCTATCGTTTCCTTCATTTCCTTTTCATTTATTTCGGATCGGATCTTCATGATTTCTTTCCTTCTGCTAAATTTGGGGTTTTTTTGTTCTTCTTTTTCTAATTGCATTAGGTTTAAGTTTAGGTTGTTGATTTGAGATTTTTCTTGTTTCTTGAGGTAGGATTGTATTGCTGTAAACTTCCCTCTTAGAACTGCTTTTGCTGCATCCCATAGGTTTTGGGACATCAAGTTTACACTGTTATTTCTTTCTACGTATTTTTGATTTCCTCTTTGATTTCTTCAGTGATCTCTTAATTATTTAGAAGTGTATTGTTTAGCCTCCATGTGTCTGTATTTTTTACATTTCTTCTCCTGTAATTCATATCTAGTCTCATAACATTGTAGTCAGAAAAGATACTTGATATGATTTCAGTTTTCTTAAATTTACCAAGACTTGATTTGTGACCCAAGATATGATCTATCCTGGAGAATGTTCCATGAGCAGTTGAGAAGAAAGTGTATTTTGTAGTTTTTGCATGGAATGTCCTATAAATATCAATTAAGTCCATCTTTTTAAATGTGTCATTTAAAGCTTGTGTTTCCTTATTTATTTTCATTTTGGATGATCTGTCCATTCGTGAAAGTGGGGTGTTAAAGTCCCCTGCTATTACTGTGTTACTGTCAATTTCCCATTTTCTGGCTGTTAGCATTTGCCTTATGTACTGAGGTGTTCCTATGTTGGGTGCATACATATTTACAATTGTTATATCTTCTTCTTGGATTGATCCCTTGATCATTATGTAGTGTCCTTCTTTGTCTCTTGTAATAGTCCTTATTTTAAAGTCTACTTTATCTGATAGGAGAATTGCTATTCCAGCTTTCTTCTGATTTCCATGTGTATGAAATATCTTTTTCCATCCCCTCACTTTCAGTTTGTATGTGTCCCTAGGTCTGAAGTGGGTCTCTTGTAGACAGCATGTATACAGGTCATGTTTTTGTGTCCATTCAACCAGTCTATGTCTTTTGGTTGGAGCATTTAATCTATTTACATTTAAGGTAGTTTTGGATATGTATGTTCCTATTAGTTTCTCAATTGTTTTGGGTTTGTTTTTGTAGGTCTTTTCCTTCTCTTGTGTTTCCTGCCTAGAGGAGTTCCTTTTGCATTTGTTGTAAAGCTGGTTTGTTCGTGCTGAATTCTCTTAGCTTTTGCTTGTCTGTAAAGGTTTTAATTTCTCCATCGAATGTGAATGAGACCCTTGCTGGGTAGAGCAATCTTGGTTGTAGGTTTTTCCCTTTCATTACTTTAAATATGACCTGCCACTCCCTTCTGGCTTGCAGTTTCTGCTGAAAGATCAGCTGTTCACCTTATGGGGATTCCCTTGTATGTTAATTGTTGCATTTCCCTTGCCGCTTTTTATATTTTTTTCTTTGTATTTATTTTTTGATAATTTGATTAATATGTTTCTTGGCATGTTTCTCCTTGGATTTATCCTATATGGACTCTCTGCACTTCCTGAATTTGACTGACTATTTCCCTTCCCATATTAGGGAAGTTTTCAACTATAATGTCTTCAAATATTTTCTCTGTCCCTTTCATTTTCTCTTCTTCTTCTGAGACCCCTATAATTTGAATGTTGACACATTTAACATTGTCCCAGAGTCTCTGAGACTGTCCTCAATTCTTTTCACTCTTTTTTCTTTATTTTGCTCTGTGGTAGTTATTTCTACTATTTTATTTTCCAGGTCACTTATCTGTTCTTCTTCCTCAGTTATTCTGCTACTGATTCCTTCTAGAGAATTTTTTATTTCATTTATTGTGTTGTTCATCATTTTTTTTTTTTTTTGCTGTTTTGTTCTTCTAGGTCCACGTTAAACGTTTCTTGTATTTTCTCCATTCAGTTTTCAAGATTTTGGATCATCTTTACTATCATTACCCTGAATGCTTTTTCAGGTAGACTGCCTATTTCCTCTTCATTCGTTTGGCCTGGTGGGTTTTTACCTTACTCCTTCATCTGCTGCATATTTCTCTGTCTTCTCATTTTGCTTAACTTACTGTGTTTGGGGGTCTCCTTTTTGCAGGCTGCATGTTTGTAGTTCCCATTGTTTTTGGTGTCTGCCCCCAGTCGGTAAGGTTGGTTCACTGGGTTGTGTAGGATTCCTCGTGGAGCGGACTGGTTCCTGTGTTCTGGTAGATGAGGCTGGATCTTGTCTTTCTGGTGGGGAGGACCGCATCCGGTGATGTGTTTTGTTGTGTTTGTGTACTTAGTATGATTTTAGGCAGCCTCTCTGCTAATGGATGGAGTTGTGTTCCTCTCTTGCTAGTTGTTTTGCATAGGTTGTCCAGCACTGGAGCTTGCTGTTCATTGATTGGAGGTGGATCTTAGTGTTGAGATGGAGATATCTGGGAGAACTTTTGTCAGTTGATAACACGTGGGCCGGGAGGTCTCTGGTGGTCCAATGTCCTGAAGTTGGCTCTCCCACCTCAGAGGCTAGGCCTGACACCCGGCCGGAGCACCAAGACCCTGTCAGCCACATGGCTCAGAAGAAAAGGGAGGAAAAGAAAGAAAGAAAGAAAATAAATAAATAAAGTTATTGAAATAAAAAAAAATTTTTAAATAATGAAGAGAGCAACAAAACCAATAAACAAATCTACCAATTATAACAAGCTCTAAACTCTAAACTAAGATAAAAATACAAATCAGAAACTAGTCAGTCACATATAGCAATCCCCAAGTCTACAGTTGCTCCGATAGTCCACTGCCTCAATTTTGGTATGATTCATTGTCTATTCAGGTATTCCACAGATGCAGCGTACATCAAGTTAATTGTGGAGATTTAATCCACTCTTCCTGAGGCTGCATGGAGAAATTTCCCTTTCTCTTCTTTGTTCTCACAGCTCCTGGGGTTCAGCTTCGGATTTGGCTCTGCTTCTGCATGTAGGTAGCCCTCTGGCATCTGTTCTTCACCCAGACAGGATGGGGTTAAAGGAGCAGCTGATTAGGGGGCTCTGGCTCACTCAGGCCTGGGGGAGGGAGGGGTGTGGAATGCAGGGCGAGCCTGCGGTGGCAGAGGCCGGTGTTACGTTGCACCTGCCTGAGGCCTGCCATGTGTTCTCCCAGGGAATTTGTCCCTGGATCACGGGATCCTGGCAGTGGCAGCCTGCACAGTCTCCCAGGAGGGGAGGTGTGGATAGCGACCTGTGCTTGCACACAGGATTCTTCGTGGCTGCAGCAGCAGCCTTAGCATCTCATGCCCGTCTCTGGTGTCTGCACTAATAGCCGTGGCTTGCACCCACCCCTGGAGCTCGTTTAGGTGGTGCTCTGATTCTCCTCTCCTTGCGCACCCTGAAACAATGATCTCTTGCCTCTTACACAGTTCCAGACTTTTTCCCAGACTCCATCCTGGCTAGCTGTGTTGCAGTAGCCCCTTTCAGTCTGTGTTCATGCAGCCATCCCCAGTTCTCTCCCTGGGATCTGACCTCCAAAGCCCAAGCCTCAGCTCCCAGCCCCCACAC
Source organism: Physeter macrocephalus (assembly GCF_002837175.3). NCBI lineage: Eukaryota > Metazoa > Chordata > Mammalia > Artiodactyla > Physeteridae > Physeter > Physeter macrocephalus. The sequence continues at coordinate 46,826,834 of NC_041232.1, read as the reverse complement.
ACCCCGGCGGGTGAGCAGACAATCCTCTCAGGTGGGTGAGTGCTGGTCAGCAGCCATCCTCTGTGTGGGAATCTCTCCGCTTTGTCCTCTGCACGCCTGTTGATGTGCTCTCCTCCGTGGCTCCGAAGCTTCACCCCACTCCCCCATCTCCACCAACGAAGGGGCTTCCTAGTGTGTGGAAACTTTTCCTCCTTCACAGCTCCCTCCCAGAGGTGCAGGTCCCATCCCTATTCTTTTGTCTCTGTTTTTTTCTTTTTTCTTTTGCCCTAACCAGGTACGTTGGGAGTTTCTTGCCTTTCGGGAAGTCTGAGGTCTTCTGCCAGCATTCAGTAGGTGTTCTGTAGGAGTTGTTCCACATGTAGATGTATTTTTGATGTATTTGTGGGGAGGAAGGTGATCTCAACATCTTAGTCCTCCACCATCTTGAATGTTCTCCCTGCCTATATTTTTTTAGAGATTAAGAATTCCCATGTCAAACTTCTAAAGGTTGTGCTTGGAAAATCTATATGGATATTTAAAACCTCTGAAAGTGTTATAACTGTATGTCATTTAGTGGCAAAAAAATGGAAATTTCTGCATGGAAATTTCCTCAAGTATTCAAGCAATGTTCTCCATTAAATCAAGTAAACAGTTGTTCTTAAAAATTACTAAAAATTAATTACTTAGTGTTTCTTATAGTCTCCTATCAGAAGTCCTTAGCCTCGGGGCTTCCCTGGTGGCGCAGTGTTTGCGCGTCCGCCTGCCGATGCAGGGGAACCGGGTTCGCGCCCCGGTCTGGGAGGATCCCACATGCTGCGGAGCGGCTGGGCCCGTGAGCCATGGCCGCTGAGCCTGCGCGTCCGGAGCCTGTGCTCCGCAACGGGAGAGGCCGCCATGGAGGGAGGCCCGCATACCTGGGAGGATCCCACATGCTGCGGAGCGGCTGGGCCCGTGAGCCATGGCCGCTGAGCCTGCGCGTCCGGAGCCTGTGCTCCGCAACGGGAGAGGCTGCCATGGAGGGAGGCCCGCATACCACAAAAAAAAAAAAAAAAAAAAAAAAAGAAGTCCTTAGCCTCTTTTGCCTATCATCAGATTATGTAGCTAACAGATTATTCAAAATTTTAAAATAGTTATAGCAGTTTATTAGAGAGGAGATATAGATGTGTATGTGCCTTCAAATTAAAAAATAAAACAGAATCGTTATAATTTCAGTGTATTTCATTATATAATTTTGTAGCAATAATTGTAGCATACTTTTTTGAGGGAGAACTCATTTGCATGCTGAAAGCTTTGTTAGTATTACAGATGGTAAAAGTCATGCATTTTAGCATTTTTTTTTTAAAAAGAAAAACTAATTTCTTTTGATGAAACTTGTAGCATGTTTAATATTCAAGTTTTTTGATCTCTGGGTTTTAGAACGCATTTTTATATCATTTTAACTTCATTGGGCGTGTAGGGAGAATGCACTTAACTGAAAGCATGGCAGAAGGCAGTTTATGTGAGGATTAATAAACTGTTATTGGCTCTTAGTTACTTTAAAGTTTTAACTTCCACATAAAATTAGTAAATACCAAGTGTCAAAGATATACAATCATATGAAATTATGAGATGATTGGTGATATTTGAGACAATAAACTAAATTTTATGTGTATTCACTTTTTGATTTCCCTTCTAACACATCTTAAAACTGCCTTAAGCTAGATTTCTGTGCCAACTTCTGTACAATAAGATTGTACTCCTTTCTCTTCTAAAGAATGCAGTGATATCCCTATTTGAAAAACTCTTGTTGTTTAAGTTAATTGCCTATTTTGTTGAGTTGGTTTAATAAAATCAAAACTATCTACATAGACGGCGTTATCTAGTACATAAGTAAATATTGTGTATTCAAAACATTTTTGTCATAAAAATAAGACATTTATAAATTACATATATGCTAAAAACACCATGGGGAATAAAAGTCATGATTTTGGAAATTTTATGTGTTAGAATGACCATAGTAAGATGCTTTGGGTAGACAATCTGAAATATGCTTGGAACATTTGTAAGACTTGAATCAATTTTTTCAATTTTGGAGAAATCAATGATGCATAAAGACAAACTACAGAAATTTATTTAACAATCGATTTATATCATAATTAATAATACTCTTGAATAGTATGTCACAATTCACAAGTAAAGAATATGTATTACATCTACTACTATTAATATTTGTTTCACATTTTAAAATTTCAAAGGACAATTTTCATAACAATAATTACCTAGGAGCATGAATTGGGCATTTCATAATTTGGAATGCATGCAAATCTTCCAGGATAAAATATACTTTAGTGTGCGACCCTCAAAAAATTTCTCTTTGTGAATGATTAGATGTCAGACTCTGTATTTCCTGACACCACGTCAGATGAACTTCTCAATGGTGATTATAGGTTACAAGGCTTTTATGATATGATATATGTGGAGGGAGAAAAAGGGCATGTGCCTTGAGGCTATATATAGTCTATACAATACTATCCATTGAGTATAAGCACAATAATATTATTTGTATAAGGTGTTGATGGTAATTCTGTGTTGTAGCCTTTATTTTTCTTTATTCTTTTACCTGCTTCATTAAATTTCAGCAAGTAAGATAATCTGGCTACGGATAGACTCTTTAGTCCAGTGGTCTCTGCTTCACTTTCCTTGGACCCATTTGATCCTTCAATAAGGCTCATCTTGTACCAGTAAAAGAGTAAATATATTTTGTGTTTCATACATCAGTGTGCTGATTGTATTCTATAGGTTGTACTTGAATTTATAATTGCTAATTCTTTCTAAACATAAGAACCATTCAATTATACCTCTCAATATATGGCAAGAAAGAAAAAAATGTAAGTTTGCAACTACATATATAGAATTAATTGTTTTCCTGTACATTAGTTTAACCCTAATAAAAGCTCTTTTGTACAGTTGCTACAATGTATTGCTTTTAAGCAGCAAGACAATCTCAACTTGAGAGAAAATACTTGAGCTTTAGTGTAAGAGTCAGTGATATATTATTGATATGACTAGTTTATATATTTATTAACCATCATCATATAATAATAAATAAAGTAGCACATAATATCTGGAAGCAATGATGTTTCTTTATATTTTGTCACACATAATGGTTTATGAAGGTTTTTCTGTCTTTTCAGCTTTATTTCCCACAGTCTGGTCACTTCCCTTGGGTCAAATTAAGATATGACTGTGGTTTACTTTCTCTGTTCATTTCATTTGGGTTCAATTGTTCATCTTTTCTCTATGCCTCATCCAGGAATACAAGTGATTGAAGAATGAGTGAGAAGGTAAAAGTTATCTTCCCCACATATTGAGAAGCAGGGATTTAGTACTGATAGAAAAGGCAATAAAGTGCCAGCAAGTAACTTCTCTTCATAATTAGAGGACGTATAGGTGATTGAATGATGAATGGCATTTTACATGATAAACTTAATGATGACTAGCTGGTTCTATAAACTGACAATCTCTTTGGTTTGTGATTTGCATTTACTTCAAATATTCCAAACATTTTATTCTGGATATAGTTAATTTATTTTGTGACTATGCACTATTGCTTTCTACTTGCTCATATCAAAGTCCAATGACTTATTTCTGTGATATAATATTGACATATTTCCATCCATTTGCCTATTTTAATTTTGATATGTAAATATATATGTGTATATGTAAAATGGATATTTGAGCAAAATTGAATATATTATTACTATTTTTAAAAAATCAGATAATCAGATGATCTTTTCTTTGACACATTCTACCTATAAACTAGATCAAAATTGTCTCAGAAATTTTGAACACTTCAAATGAGAAATGGGATAGAAATAGCGGGTATTACTATTCCAGCATATTACATATTTATGAAGGGAGGATCGTGCTTTATATCTTTAGCTAATTTATAATATTCTAGCAGGGGCTTCCTTAGGATGGAGTCATGCTTGTTGAGGTTCTGCCACTTCCTCACCTTGTCCCTCAAGTGAGGCTCATGTATTTAATTGGGATTTAAGGTCCGTCACCCAGTGCCATATTTCTGTACTTCTCTGAAGTATTTATTATTTTGCATTCTCTCTTTCTTCGAGACTTCTACAGATCTTTTTCTTCATTTCTTCCTTCAAATGAATCACTGTGTTACTCATTAATATTCCAGGTTTTGATATTTGCCATTTCTTAGTTTAATTCCTCACTTTCTTCTTTTGCCCATTTCTCTTACCTCACCCAGTCTTGTTCTTATTTCACTTTTTTTCTGTGTCCCTGCTCTACTTTTTTCTTTTCATGATAGACTTAATGTGTTTTCTGGCATATATCATTCTAAATAATACACAATTATTTCCTTTAGTAATTGAAGCAAGAGTTAGTTCCTAATAACATATCTAGAGGATATGTTAAACGATGATAAAGAATGGTAACTATTTACTAACTGTTCACTCTTTTTAAATGCTGTAGGATACAACAGGTATTTAAGATGTTGTCTCTTTACCTCAATGAATTTATAATATTTTTAGTTAAGAAGTATTACATAATACACAAATAAAACTGTAGATGTTACAGTGAACTGACTATAGTTTCTTCTCCTTAATTTATGTATGATTCTTATGAGTTATTACTCCACTAATATTGAGCTGATGAAAACAGAAAATGTATCTTACCTAAGCCAACTTTATAATCCACCCAAAAGTATAACTCTAGTGATGCTGGATATGTGCCTTGAAAGAATGTGTTTAGCCAGACTACTGGTCAACCTTCTTGTGGTGACATTTTAATGCCCTGGTCACCATCCCATAAATTCATCTTATGCACATGGTATTTTTCCAAAGAGCTCTTGAGCTGTCTCCACTTAGAACTACTGTAATGAATAGTATAAGAGACTAACAGTGTTCTTCTTTTGCCATAAAGCTAGGGCTCTAGGATTAGAATGTTGATAATAACACCTCATTGAAATTTTCTTATTCACCATATCTTGGAGAACACTGGTAAGATATTGTTTATTATCTTAAAAATAAATGCTATTATTAAAATTATTGTATGTAAGATTAAAACATCTTCCAAATATCTGTTTGAAGCAGTGCTTAAGCTAAATACATGTATATATACTCCTAGTCCTTAATTAGATTCTCTCTGACATTTTTATATCATATTATATATTTAAGTGGTTGCTACATGATAACATAAAGCTGTTTTTGTTTTATAAGACATCTTAGAGTTTCTTTCTATGTGAAACTTGGGTCACTTAGAGCACATCAGCCTTGTATATTCCTCTTAGTTAATTTGAAGTTCAGTTTTTTGAAGAAAGAAAAATACTGAATATCTAGAAATAACTTTGCAACTTGAAATAAGTCACACAACAGGACAGAATGTAATATCTTTCTGCATCTCCATAGCACCTTTATTCTGAGGAGGTCAGGGTATTCTTTGTACATTTATCTCATTTCCACCCAGATTTTCCTTCTGTAGTAATTGCCAAAACACAAAGAAGTAAAATTTCTTGCCTCAGATCATGAAGTCCTCCTCCTTAGACACCAACTATATACCTTCTCTAAGCCCTGGTTTTCTCTGCAATGTGGCTCACAAATATGTCCATTTCATCCTAAAATGATGAATTAACTCAACCAAAAAATATTGTGCATCTGCTGATTGGCATTGTTCTCAGTACTTGGAATAAATCAGTAAGCCACGCAGGAAAAAAACCCTCCCCTTGTCCTCCTGACACTTATATTTTAATGAGAGAAAGTGGGTGGTATGGGGAAGTCTGACAATAAACACCATAAATTAGTAACATATAATCTTTTTTAAAAATTTTATTTATTTAATTTATTTATTTCTGTCTGCATTGGGTCTTCATTGCTGCGTGCGGGCTTTCTCTAGTTACGGCCAGTGGGGGGCTACTCTTCATCACTGTGCGCAGGCTTCTCATTGTGGTGGCTTCTCTTGTTGCAGAGCAGGGACTCTAGGTGCGCAGGCTCAGTAGTTGTGGCTCACGGGCTCTAGAGCGCAGGCTGAGTAGTTGTGGTGCATGGACTTAGTTGCTCTGAGGCATGTGGGATCTTCCCGGATCAGGGCTCGAACCTGTGTCCCCTGCATTGGCAGGCAGATTCTTAACCACTGCGCCACCAGGGAAGCCGAGTAACATACAATCTTTTGATGAGAGATAAATGCAAAGGAAAAACAAAGTAGTGAGGGTTAAGTCAGGCCATTGGGTGGGGATGTAAATAGGTTAATCCATTTGGTACAGAAACCAACTATATAAAGCAATATATTGGTTCAAAATGAATATTTAAAAACAGAGTTGTGTGGAGTATTTTGCGTATTCAAATTGAGGATAATTGAATTTATTAATTCAACTTAGCAAGCATGTATTGAAAAGGATTCTGTCTAAAGTACTGTTCCAGTGATTGTGAGTACAAGGATAAATATAGTGCAGATTCTACTCTCAAGCTGCTCAGAGACTGGAGGACAAAATATTCTGGTTATCTATCTCTGCATAAAAATACCACCTCAAAGCATAATTGTTTAAACAATACCATTTTATGATCTCATGATTCTGTGGGTTGACAGCTTAGCTGGTGGCGTTTCTGCTCTTCGTGCTGTCGGCTAGGACTGTCTGAGATCTTGACTGGCCTGGACCGTCAGAAGTGGCTCACTCACATACTTGATGCCTTGGAGGGGAAAGGCACGATACTCATTTCAGCTGGAACACTGGGTCACTGGGACACCTGGGCCTCTTTTACTCCATGTGTCAGGACCTCTTCTTCTCTTTATGGCCTCCATATAGTTTTCTCCCTGGTATTTCCACATGGTTCTTCTGACAGTAAGACTTCTTACTTGATGGTCTAGGGGTTCACAAAGTACAAAAATAGAAACAGACAGACCTTAAGAGGTAGGCCCTGAACTTCCGCAGGGTCACTTCCTCTACATTCTACTGGTTGAAGTGAGTCCCAGGCTAGTCCAGATTTAGGGAGAGTATTTCACAAGGGGTAAATTATAGGATGCACAAATCATTTGGGGCCATTTTTGGAGACTAACAGTTCCAGGAGACAGTGCTTACAATATGCACAGGGTACTGTGGAAACACTGAAGAAGGGCATCTGGAAATCTGGAGGTACTTGGGCAAGGCTTCCAAGAACAAGAAGACGCTGAACTAGACCTTAAAGGAAAAATCAGAATTAGCCAGTGAAGGAGGAACAGAGGATATGCCAAGCAGAAAGAGAGAGAGCCTGAATGGTGTCAGAGGAGAGTGTGATGTGTTCTGAGAACTTTCAATTACTTAATATGAGATTAGAGTCCAGCCTGTTGCTAAATGATGAGAAAGAAAGCTGAAGAGGAAGATGGGGCTTTGATCCAGGGGTATTTTACAAAATGAGAATAGCTCTATCTCAGATGCTGTGAGGGTTAAATTACATCAAGTCTCTGGCATATGTGTGTGTGTATATATATATATATATATATACACACAAGGTGTCTGTACATGTATGTTGTAAATGTACTAGGTGATTTCTAACATGTGTTTTGCCATGATGAGGGGTTTGAATTTCATTGTGATATTCATGAGAAGCCAAATATTCTGGCAGAGTCACTTCGCAAATGGAATTTACAATAGAAAATAATGTATATATTATTATTTACAAATTGTGTTACACATTTTTATATCAGTGAAATGTGTAATATAAAGTATGCCTTACTTTTCTGGAGAACTTGTTAAACATTTACCAATACATTAAAGATACTGCCATTTTCCTGTTTCTTATATGTCCCTAATTCTCTTTCCTCTACTTGTCATGCCCTCAACTCAATGTTTCAACTTAGATATTCTCTACTGATCAGTCTTCCAATTCACTAATCCTCTCTACTTTTCTCTCCAACTATTATCAATGGCAAAGCCTATCATAATAATAATAATAAGCTTCCTTCTGCATCTGTTTTTCTTCCTCAGGTTAGACTCATAGGGTCTAACCTTCCAGAGGTGCCAAGAGATAGCCTGGATTATTTACAAAAGCCCTTCCTCCATTATAGTTCCTTGTCTTTTCAGACCAGAACTAGGATGACAGTAAACAGTGCTCTGTTTTTAGGAATTTTCTGCTTATCTTCGTTACCTTTTGCTCTGTGAAACTTAAGAATAGGCAAAAGTCTTAAAGGCAAAACCATGAGCTGTGGTCTCACTTCCATGCTACCACCCTCTCTCTGGGATCTTGACTCCTCGAATCCTGGCTACCTTTTTCAATATGAAATACTTTTTTTTCTTTACAGTATTATGATATTTCTAAAAGTTGTACTCTTTTCTCTGCCTCTTACCAATGTATACTCAGATTTCAGTCTCTCTTCACAAGAAAATCAGCATTTGCCCTGAGGGGAAAAGTTGTTTAGAGAATGTTGGTTCACAGTTCTCTGATTTCCTTCTCTCAGTGATCTTGGGTTCTCAAATCCTGGTTTTCGATAAGCTGTCTGATGCTTTCAAACATATTTCAAGTATACATTTTTAAAAATTAGCTTTCCTGGTTATTCTCAGTGGTAGCATTGGCCTGTTCCAATCTATTCCATTATGGATGTATCTACTGCCCCTTTGATGATTTCATAGCTCTACCTCCAGGTACCAGGACAAAGTTCTCTCCTAGATCCTCTGATAGCATTCTGAGTATAATTTCATCATAAAAATGATCACTCTGAATGGTAAAGGCTTATGTACCTGTCTGCCTCTACTGCTAGACCAAAAACTTGTAGAAGGCAGACTGTCTTATTTTTCTTTGTATTCCCAATACCTGGCACACGATTGCTGCTGAATAAATGATTGTTTAATAAATCCTCATGGGTGTGGGTATGTATCTGTAGGTTTCTGGATCAAACAAGATGTCATTTATCTGACAGATATTTCAGAGTTTGTTTTCCTCTATGTTTTTAACATCAATTCCTTCCCATACTTCAATAACTTTATTCTTTTTAAAAATTTAAATCTTTGACCCATCTGGAAATTAGTTTGTTGTGCAAAGCAAAATAGAGTTATAATTCTGTTTCTTTTTCTTTTAAATAAATTTATTTATTTTATTTTTGGCTGCGTTGGGTCTTCGTCACTGCGCTGAGGCTTTCTCTAGTTACGGTGAGTGGGGGCTACTCTTCGTTGCAGTAGGCGGGCTTCTCATTGCAGTGGCTTCTCTTGTTGCGGAGCACGGGCACTATGTGCACAGGCTTCAGTAGTTGTGGCTCATGGGTTCTAGAGTGCAGGCTCAGTAGTTGTGGCACACGGGCTTAGTTGCTCCACGGCGTGTGGGATCTTCCCGGACCAGGGCTCGAACCCGTGTCCCTTGCATTGACAGGCAGATTCTTAACCACTGCACCACCAGGGAAGCCCTTTAATTCTGTTTCTTTAGTTGTTTTTTAGCTTAGGAAAATAAGACAATAGTTTCCAAAATAAGGGGAAATTACTTTTATGGATCAAATGTATATTATTTCAGTTGGTAGAATAATGTATATTTTAATTGACAGAAATATTTTTGAACATTGTAAACCCATAATTAGTTCATAGAAATATTTACATATAGCTTCTGACCTATTTTAGTATTTTTAGATGGTATTTATTCTCTTTGTTGTATTGGGTATTAAAATCATATAGATGGTGGGAAAAATATTATTTGATACACAAACAAGAACTTTCCTCTATTTATTTTTAAATTTCCTAGTTGGAATTCAACCACTTCCTTTACAAAGCCTTTCCATATCCCTCAGGAGAGAGTTAGCTAATCTTTTTCATAACTGCCCATAGTTCTTTGCTTGTGGCTTTTTTATGGCCCTTATCAACTTGCATGATACACATATGATTAAAATTAAAATCTTGTCCCTCTTAACACTGTACTTACTATTTCCCAATCTTGCTTTATTTTTCTCTCCAGTAGTGGTACTACACTTACATACTCACATTCCCTGCCCCCAACACACACACACACACACACACACACACACACACACAGAGAGCAAGGGCAGACTTCTTGAGAGTAAGCATTTCTCTCTCTTTGGCTTATTGTTGTATCCCTAGCACCTAGAACTGTGCCTGACACACAGAGTATGTGTTGAATAAATGTCTGCTTCCTACATCAGATGGTGAACTCAGTGAGACAGGGCCAGTGATCTAAGTCTTAGTATCCCAGGCTCTAGCAGGTGCTGAGTATTTTTGTTAATAAGTGAAAACTCATTCTCTTGTAAAACCAAGAGGGATTATGTTGTTCATATTCAAAGGTGAATCTTACTCATTGTAATCTGTAGCCTTAGCAAATAGTTCTTAAAATAGAATTAGTACACAAGAGTACTATGTATTTAAAACTTCATTCCTGGAATACATATTTATTTATTAACTTTAGAAACCTATAGTAGTTAGTTATGTAGACAGATTTATATTTCTCTTCTGATCTGTTTTATTTTTTTAACATCTTTATTGGAGTATAATTGCTTTATAATGGTGTGTTAGTTTCTGCTTTATAACAAAGTAGATCAGCTATACGTATACATATATCCCATATCTCCTCCCTGTTGCGTCTCTCTCCCACCCCTCTAGATGGTCACAAAGCACCAAGGTGATCTCCCTGTGCTATGCGGCTGCTTCCCATTAGCTATCTGTTATACATTTGGTAGTGTATATGTGTCCATGCCACTCTCTCACATGGACCCAGCTTACCCTTCCCCCTCCCTGTGACCTCAAGTCCATTCTCTACATCTGCATCTTTATTCCTGTCCTGCCCTGAGGGTCCTCAGAACCTTTTTTTTTTAGATTCCATATATATTTGTTAGCATACGGTATTTGTTTTTCTCTTTCTGACTTACTTCACTCAGTATGACAGACTCTAGGTCTCCATCCACCTCACTACAAATAACTCAATTTCATTTCTTTTTATGGCTGAGTAATATTCCATTGTATATATGTGCCACATCTTCTTTATCCATTCATCTGTTGATGGACA
>NC_041232.1:46802349-46815283 GCF_002837175.3 Physeter macrocephalus | reverse complement strand
ATAGTGTCTGGCCTTACATTTAGGTCTTTAATCCATTTTGAGTTTATTTTTGTGTATGGTGTTAGGGAGTGTTCTCATTTCATTCTTTTACATGCAACTGTCCAGTTTTCCCTGCACCACTTACTGAAGAGGGTGCCTTTTCTCCATTGTATATCTTGCCTCCTTTATCAAAAATAAGGTGACCATATGTGCATGGGTTTATCTCTGGGCTTTCTATACATTGATCTATATTTCTGTTTTTGTGCCACTACCATACTGTCTTGATTACTGTAGCTTTGTAGTATAGTCTGAGGTCCAGGAGCCTGATTCCTCCAGCTCCGTTTTTCTTTCTCAAGATTGCTTTGGCTATGTGGGGTCTTTTGTGTCTCCATACAAATGTGAATTTTTTTGTTCTAGTTCTGTGAAAAATGCCACTGGTAGTTTGATAGGGATTGCATTGAATCTGTAGATTGCTTTGGGTAGTAGGCTAATTTTCACAATGTTGATTCTTCCAATCCAAGAACATGGTATATCTCTCCATCTGTTTGTGTCATCTTTCATTTCTTTCATCAGTGTCTTATAGTTTTCTGCATACAGCTCTTTTGTCTCCTTAGGTAGTAGTTTTCTGGTAGCATCTTTAGGATTCTCTATGTATAGTATCATGTCATCTGCAAACAGTGACATCTCTACTTCTTTTCTAATTTGGATTCCTTTTATTTTTCTTCTCTGATTGCTGTGACTAAAACTTCCAAAACTATGTTGAATAATAGTGGTGAGAGTGGGCAAACTTGTCTTGTTCCTGATCTTAGAGGAAATGGTTTCAGTTTTTCACCATCGAGAACGATGTTGGCTGTGGGTTTGTCATATATGGCCTTTATTATGTTGAGGTAAGTTCCCTCTTTGCCTACTTTCTGGAGGGTTTTTATCATAAATTGGTGTTGAATTTTGGTGAAGGATTTTTCTGCATCTATTGAGATGATCATGTGGTTTTTCTCCTTCAATTTTTTAATATGGATTATCACATGGATTGATTTGCATATATTGAAGAATCCTTGCATTCCTGGGATAAACCCCACTTGATCATGATGTACGATCCTCTTAGTGTGCTGTTGGATTCTGTTTGCTAGTATTTTGTTGAGGAATTTTGCATCTGTGTTCATCAGTGACAATGGCCTGTATCTGATCTGTTTTAGAATCCCTAGTTATTATATAGTCATTTTGCATTATTATATATTAACACCATAAAAATGATATGAAAAATATTTTTGTACATTGACTGAGTACATATCCTATCGCAGATATTACATTAGGAATGGGGGGACAAAGATGAGTAATAAAAGTCCAAATCCTAAATATTACTTATCATTTAAGTAGCATTTTCTCTTGCTGGGCATTCTTATGAGAAATTTATGTATACTTACTCCTTGAATTTTTATAAGAATTCCATGAGGTAAGTACTATTATGCTGTTGTTTTCCACATTTTGAAAGGAGGAAACTGAGGCACAGAGAGATTAGTCATGTAGTTTGTCATTGGAGTCTGTGCTCACTGTCCAGCTAAAGTCTAGAGGCTGTATCTAACCTTTCTACAAAAGCGGGCTACTTAGAAAAAATGGATTTTGACCCACTCTTTGCCCCCCTTGCAATGGGCTCTAGTGTCTTAGCCTCTTTCCTCAGAACTGCCTTGGTGTCCATCTTCAAGCTGAGTTTTCAGAAAAGTGCTCTCTCCCCTACTCTTCCTACCAGCTTTCCCTAAGACAAACATTGTTATAGTTGAACAGATATACTGATATTATGTTGAAAAACAGGGGCTCAAAAAATAATACAGTGGAGAAAATGATAAACTTCTAACACTGTGGTTGCTGGCATTCATATAAGCTTGGTTGGTTATAACTCGCAAAATTCAAAGCTAAGTTGTGACACTTTCAGCCTGACCTACTTTAAAAAACTTTTTTAAAATAAATAATATTGTCTTTGGGGGGCAGGGGAGCTGGAAAATGCATAGCATGATTGATTTCCAGGTAGTTAGTCTTAAAGGAATAGCAGATGGTAAACATTAGCTATTAGAGCAGGAAATTATTTCTTCACCATATTTTTTTGAGCTAAGAGATTCTGTAGGAATAAGTAATTCTGGTTGGTTGATTTTGAAAGTAAACCATATGTTGTTTACATGTTTTGGCATTTATCCCGTTTCCCTGAAGATGAGAGTGAAAATGAAAAAAAAAACCAGCCTCTTACTAATTAGATAATAATGAACATAATGAAAACAGGTGCCATAAGTTTTTGAATTTTGAGAATGTATTTTCAGAACAAGCTCTGGGAGTAGGATCCTGGGGGGGAAAAGTTCTGCATATACCTATGAGGTGAGTACATATGTGTCCTGGAGATATATCCCAAGGTACACATTAAACAAATTTGGCTGTTATTTCTTACTATGTTAGAAATCAAAAACACAAATCAAAATGAGTTTTCAAATGCCCTGTTCATTTGATATGAATTACTAAATGTAAATATCTGTGTTATTTGCAATATTGATATTCTTGTTAATATCTTAAAGCATTTCATACATATTTGGGTGATAAGCAAGAAATAACTAAAGGCAGCCTGATGATTTTCCTAGAAAACCAATAGGGCATTGAATTTTTTGAACCTGTAGATTCCCTCACCTCTGAGTGACAGCAACATCCGTAGGTCCTGTTTCCCCTCTTTACTGGAAAGAGTAGATGTAGATGATGCAGATTCTATTGCTTCAGCCACAAAGGGGAGTAATCACAGCTTCCTGTGGGGGAAGGGTGGTGCTTAGTAAGAGCTGCTCCGGACATAAAGGACTGAGAAATGGAAAGGATAATGGGGAAATCAAGGAGTAGAAAAGACAGTGTAGATGACTTCCTGGGTGAAATCCTCATTCACCGTGGTAGTAAACTGAACCTTGGCTGCAGAGGGGAAAACTGGCCCTGTGTCCTTTCCCTTCCAGTGAAGGAAATGGATGTGTTTGAAAGCACAGGAATGTTTCTGAAGAAAAATGAATATTCAAAATAGGACACAATTAGGGCAATTCAAATGCATTAATGACTATTTAAAATATTTAATAATGTATATGTTAATTATTTTCCAAAAATATAACTGCTGTGTTTGAAAATAATATGTAAATCTGCCCTCATACAGTATGACCTGATACTAGATCTCTTCTGCTGTTGCAAAGACACTTAAATTCCACTGATGATTATTTTTCTAAATGATTAATGCTTATTGTGATTTTTCTCTGGCTAATATATGTATGCAAAATGTGGCTGCAAGGATTTGCTTATGTTAGCATATACCCTCCCCCACCCTGAAACCTCAAGGCTCCAGACGTTTATGCTGGAGAGAGAAAATGGATGTGTGTGTGTGTGTGTGTGTGTGTGTGTGTGTGTGTGTATCTAACCTTCAAGTTGATACAATGGTGATGATATACAAACAACAAAAAAAGATAAAGCCTTCCCCTTGATAATGCCGTTTGCAACATACTAATATCATTTTAGAAAAACTTAGAGTAAGGAGGATGATTTAAATTTAAAAGAGGGTAGTGTTTTAAAAGAGCTATACAGAGCATTTAAAATTGGAAATTTAATATAACCGAGAATGGCACTTTTATTAAAGAATGCTGTGATCTTCCAGCCATGTTCTTAACCAGTGATCACCCTGTAGCAAAATGCATAGATAATCAGCAACCCAGCCTGTCAGTAAACTTGTTGGGGGATTAAATCCTAAAGGAAGGAGCCCATAGCCCTGGAGGAAAACTGAGTGAATGTTTCCCTGAGTCTTTGAAGGCTCATCTCCGTAGTCCCACTGCTAGAATGTGCTCTGTTGTCATAGCAACACCATCTCCTGCTTCATACAGGAAAGATTAGCTCTTACTGTGCAGAGGAGAGAATTTAGGGGAAGTCAGACTAATCCCTGGGTGCACTTGGAGAGAAAGGTTGGACCTCGCCTGAGGGATGCTGTCTCTGCCATGATAGAATTGGCCTGCCACAGACACTGGTATTTAAGTTGAAGAGCAGAATTCACAGTAAGTGTCAGCTCCTCCAGAGTAGAATATTGATGAATGAGGTTTGTCTAAGTCTTGTTGAAGACTGTCCCATGCAGCAGTAGAAGGACAGCAGGAGACTCTGATGAGACTGCCAATGTTTTCCTAGTTTAGATGGTATTTAAAGGGTTGACCACATCAGGAACTTGAGGAAAAATTTTAAATACTTTTGAAACGTCCATCTAAAATCCTGGGAGCAAGTCAAAATTAGATAGGCAAAAAAAAAAAAAAAAAAATATATATATATATATAAATGTATTATGTGCTTTGGGCACTTAATTTATTTACCCTAGGTTTTTGTGCATTTAAATTTAAAATTTCATTGAGAGGAAGAAAAAGAAACTCATGAAAAAACCTATATGTCTAAGCAGGTGTGTTTCTTCAACACTCAAAGTGATGAGAATTCATTTTAGGATTTTAAATGTTCTTTTTCTGTTATGCATACAATTTTTGAAAATATTTTTAGAAGCATACAAGTGGTAGAGTTCCTTTAAGGTAGTTATAAAATTATAAAAAGGTGTTCTTTGGGTAAGATTAATTTATTTAAGATTAATTTTTTTAGCTCTTCTATTTGAGCTGCTACTTCAACTTCTCAGCATAAAGCATGTGCGATGTGTAAATCTTTCAGGATTTTCTGTTGCTTGCCTCAAATGGATTTTGTTCTGGGGGGGCTGTCTATGTGGATTTATTTAGATTTTTTTCCCCCTTGGTTGAATTTGTACATTTTTAATGCAGTTAGTAAGGATTGCATGTATTCTAGCTAAAGTGCTGGGAAACCTTGTTATGGATTTGACATGTTTGATTTTGATAGCTATTGTGGAGATGTTCAGTCTTTCAAAAACTTAATTACTTCAAAGTACACTTTAATCCACATCCAAAAATTAAAAAATTCTTTCCCCCAAATATATAGATTTTACATATGATATTACTAATATGTAAACTGAGTGGTTTTGACTATCAGTGTGTATTACCCTGAAAGTATATATGTTTTTTATTTAAAGCATTCATGGTAAAAACTGTATCAGGCTGTGTTCATCATGTTTTTCAGATGTTTTGATTGTGACCATATATGTATAGTGTGTATTTAGAAAGTGAGTTTTGTTTCCCATGGACCAAATCCTAGGCAACTAATGTACTAGCACACTAGAACTACCATCACAGTCTATGCTAAATATAGCCATTATCATAAAAAATATTTAATTGCCATTTGATATATGCTGCTTTATCAGAATGAACGAGGTTTAGGTGTTGCTGGAAAAGCAGAGCACAGATCACACATATACTGCTTTTCTCTTAAACTTAATGCTAGAATAGACTACATATCTTAGATTTAAAGGAACAATTATATTAAAAGGCTACATAAAATTATTCTCTTCATATGTCAGAAAAAACACACAAAACCATAAGGGTGGTACTTGGCTTAATAGCATTCAACTTGTAACCATGCAGAAGCCTGGTACTCTCAAGAAAATGGAGACAAAGCAGGAAGTCAGGAACTCCTTTCATTAAAAGATTGCAAATTATTCTAACAACCTCTTTTCTATGATTTCTATCACTAGTTCAGGGTAGGACCCTTAAAAATCACAGAGAGGAAAAGCATATCTGCTGTTGTCTCCCCAACCCCCATCCTCAACGCCCAGCCCTGCAGAAAGCAAACTAGAGTTCCTTATCTCTCTTCATAGACTTTGGGCAAAAGTGAGCAAACCAATGAATGACCTTATGCTAAAAGTCTACTATATGATGCTAAGCTCAGAATGAATAGAACAGTACTGGGAAAGAAGAAGGATGGCTAATAAAAAATGGGCACCATTTACTGAGATAACAGAATGAAATGTACAAATATATAATTGAATAATAATTGAAAAGTAAGTCAAGGATTTAGTCCATTCACTACCTTAACCAATGTTTTTTGAGAGGTATTCTTAACCAGTGTAAAGAAAAAACCCTCAAAACTTGTTATATCACTTAGAATTTTCCATTTCCTGTGTTCTGTGGTTGTTGTTATTATCATCATCATCATCATCATTATTTTAGAAATACAGTAGTGATTGAACTGGACCCAGATGCTGTAGGTTGAAGACTAGTGGGAACTTGTCACATCCCCGAGGCAGGGTTTGCTTTGGGCTCCTAGTCTGTCAAGGTCTTGCTTGGAGAGGGAACAGGTCATCCTCCAAAGCCTAATTATTCCTTGAAAGGCACTGCTTCAGGAGTTTTTGAAAGAGTGAGTTGCTCCATTCTTGAACAGGTGTCAGAGGTTTGAAATGTCATTTGGAAAGTCCAAAAGTCAGTTTTAAGGATAAAAATCCTTAGGATGTAAAGGTCTTCTGAAAGCTCTGGGGTTAGTAGGTGATCTAGAAGTGGTCTGAGCTTTTGCATGGGGAACCAGAATACAGAAAAGAGAAAGAGGAAACAATGGCACAGGAAAAATTACAACATAAACTTCTGCTGGAGAACTCAACAAACAAACCCACGTGGGAGGCATTAATACATGATTTCCTAATGGGTCAGTTACTATGTAAACTGAGGATAGGTTCCAAAACTACCCAGTATGGTTGATGATTGGCATGTGTATTATAGTAAATATTAAAAATAAAAATCTTCAGCACCAAAGGTAATACTGTGATATGAACACTTTTTGTATTTGCTTTTAAAAATCAAACTAAGGTTCAATTTGACTAGTTATGTAAGATTTGATTCTATGACACATTGTCGGTTGGAAGGCCACTTGAGAACTGTGATTTAGCGATGATGCCTCTTCTCTTTTTAAAATTTTGGGACTTACGTTGATGTAAAAATCTTCTCTTCAAATTTTACTTTAATTCTTTAAGTTTTACTTTGTATGTCTCAGGACAAATATGTAAGATGCTAAATTTATGTTTTCTAAGGGTTGCATGTAAGCAAATGGGTGGCATGGTGCATAGTGTATGGGGAGGGTGGCTGCGGCAGTTGTTGAAATCCAGTTGTAGAAAGACCAGAACGTCAGTCTGGGCTTTGTGCTTTTGATGATACATACTTCTGAGGGCAGTTGGGGACCAATGAGCGTTTGTGAACCAAGAGTGAAAAATAGGAGCAGTTCTCTGTGAAGATGTATCCTACACATGTGGGGTAGGATGAATAGATGGTCTGAGTGATAGTTAGAGAAATGAATAGGATGGAGAGCCTAAGCTAGCATAGAAACACTGACAATTAAACGTAGGGAAGAGAGGAAAGAGAAATTATAGACATGTAGTCTATGGAATTTCATGTGTGAATTTATACAACCAAGGTTTATCTGACCTCTGCCAAGTGACAGGCGACCAGACAGATGGTAAGAATTACAGAGCAAAATGCTAAAGTTCAGGCATTCATCAAAACAGTCTGGTGAGAATGACTGTAAGATAGAAAATCAAAATATCTGTGGTAAGCAGTGTAATAAAACAAGCAGAAGATAGACTTGGCCAATGATTGGATAGCATTAAAGAACCTTCAAACCCGAAACCCACGGGTGCTATTACTAGACAGAGGGAAAGTCAATAGGAGGAGGGGGTTTGGGAGGAGAGTGGCGATGGTAATTGAGGCAGCTGTGAGTTTGATTTTGGACATCTTGTTTGATAGATAAGCCTTAAAAACAAATAATTCATTTAATTATAGTAGTTATCTTGGTTTTTCGGTTTTTTATAAATTTATTTATTGTATTTATTTGTTTTTTTGGCTGCGTTGGGTCTTCATTGCTGCGTGTAGGCTTTCTCTAGTTGTGGCGAGCAGGGGCTACTCTTCGTTGTGGTGCGCGGGCTTCTCATTATGGTGGCTTCTCTTGTTGCAGAGCATGGGCTCTAGGTGCGTGGGCTGCAGTAGTTGTGGCACACGGGCTTAGTTGCTCCGCGGCATGTGGGATCTTCCCGGACCAGGGCTCAAACCTATGTTCCCTACATTGGCAGGCGGATTCTTAACCACTGCGCCACCAGGGAAGCCCTATAGTAGTTATCTTACTCATAATGTAGTTTATTTTAGAAGGTCACGTTACTACATGAAATTTCCTAGCATCTTAGCATTTATTTTACTACTCTGTATTTTGTTTCCTCTGTAATATTTGTATATAGCAATTAGAATATGTGAGAACTTGACATGTATTTTCCTTTTGAAGTACAACTTTTTTAGTGTGATCAAAAAGAAGTTTAACTTTCATTACTGGAGTCTGATAATTCTAAAATTTAATAGTTTTTAACTAGGGAACTTTTGAACTCTGCTCTTGGCATTAATATAGGATAAAAATAAATTCAGTACAAAGGAAAAAAGTATATATTTAGCTGAATTTTTGAGAAAACCACTTTTGTAGCTTACCCGATTAGCCAGGGACAGAAGTATTTTGTATTGCCTTTTTTATCTGGATAACTGGCAGAATTTTCTATTACTGTCATCCTGAAATGATAATAATTGTAATGATTACGATAGCAGCCTCAACAATGGACATTTTTGGTACTTTATAATTGTTGGGGGAATAAAAACAATCCTGCCCCGTAAAAGACCCCTCTATACCTATATAGAAGCAAGAGAGAAAACACAATTTCTTACAGAGTAAGGATGTAAGGTGACATGAAAGCGACTACAGAGTCTGGACAATTTCACACATATTTATACAGTAATGTAGAATAAAAAACAATTCCAACTTCTTTATCTCTTTGAGAGATTAACGGATTCATCTGTGATGTCTCCTGTTCGTCTTGTGAAAGAAAGCCCTGAGCTAATTCTGGAGGCATGCATTTACAGTTTGAAGGGTCAGAAGTCCCAGTCTTACATGGAAAAATCAACAGGTTTGTCCTCTTATCACACCTATATATTTTCAAGAAGATGCCCTAAGGAGGGGATGGTAGGGAGGCAGCCACCTCTCTCCTCAAAGAAAATTCATTCTTTTATCCTTATAGAGTGTACCTTTTTGCACACATTATCGCATTTAATTATCAAGTACTGCCAGACACATATAATTTCTGTTATGTCTCAGTTTTCTGAATGAGGAATGTTAAGCTTAGAGAGGTCAAGGAATATTTTTAAAGTTGTATAACTAATAGCATAGGATTATTCCAGTTCACTCTTTATCTCACATTCTTATTTCTAAGATGAATCATTGTAGAAACTTGTTTTTGGATGCTCCGTGGAGAGGTAATGAAGAGGAGACAATTATTTTTATTGTCTTGTCTTGGGTTTGTATGTACACATAAGCCTTGTGTTATAAGTAAGCAGGCTGTTGGACACAGTCTGGTCCAATTGTTATGTATAGTAACTACATCATGGAATTATTTTGGGAATTAAAGGAGATAACTAATGTAAAGAAACTTGCACCACACTTGGTGTTTAATAAATGATAGTAGTCACTTAAAATTACAGAAACTTATTGTATTCCAGGAAAAGGAAAATGATGAAGACAATTGGAGGGGTTTTTTTGGGGTGTGTGTGTGTGAAAATCATTTATTAACAATTACAATTACATGAAGTAAGTTATTAATTAAATTAAATTGTCTAATATTTTGACAATTGGGGGTTTTAATGGAAAGAATGCTGTCATGAGATTCAGAAGATTATTCATCCATCCATTCATTGATTCATTTATTCAACGAGCATTTAAAACCATTACTCTGGACGTCTTTCTGCCTGGGCACACTGCAGGAAAATGAAGATAACCAGAGGCTGCATCTCCCCTCAAATATGATACCAAACTATTTCTTGATATAGATCAGACTGGGGCTAGATGCTCTGCAAACATTAACTTCTTTAATCATATCAGTTGTCATGTAATGTAAATACTACACCTGTCCCTGTTGTCCCTATGAGAAGACTAAGGCTCGGAGAGATTATGTCCAAACCACCCAACTTGTAAGTGACACACCTGCATTTGAATTTATGTTTTCTGACTGCAAAACCCATTCTCTTAACCACAGTATTTTTCCACCTATTGCCCAACTGTGAAAAGTACTATGATGAAGGTTAGTGTCATACAAGTGC
Source organism: Physeter macrocephalus (assembly GCF_002837175.3). Classification (NCBI taxonomy): domain Eukaryota; kingdom Metazoa; phylum Chordata; class Mammalia; order Artiodactyla; family Physeteridae; genus Physeter; species Physeter macrocephalus. Next base: position 46,805,264 of record NC_041232.1, on the reverse strand, counting down.
TAACAGAAAGGAGTATGTGGCAACAAGGTAGGGGTGGTCATCTAGGAAGGCCTTAGCAGATACACTTTTTCTTTAGCAGATAGAATTTTTCTCTATAATAACTATTTCAAGGAATGGTTTGGGGAATTAAAGGAGATTAACTAATACACAGAAACTTGCACTGTATTAGGTGCTTAATATATATGACAGCAATCACTCACAATCCCTCATCCACCATTGAAGTCTCAATACTGCTCTGGATTTTCTTTCCTTTTCTTTCTTATTCTTACTTCTTTGATTGTTTCATAAACAGTCTGTGAATATACATGCTACCTCTCCTTTCACTTTACCTACAACTTTGGGAGATTTCTCATCAAAGATCCATAGACAGTTTTTCCAACAACTGATCTTCAATGTGAATACACTGGGGTTCATAACAATTGGGATAGGAAATGGTGGAGATATTCCTTTAAACTTTAGAAAACACGATCATGTTTTCTGGCACAATTTTCTTTTTCAAACTTACAGAGAGAAAGGGGCTTGGTGGGAGGGAGGTCTTGAGAGCTTTTCATTTTTAAAAGTGAGGGTACCATTTGTAGCTAGGGAACTTGCTTCTTTCTCTACGCAGACTTCATTCATAGGTTTCACTGTATGTGTTGTAGAGAAGAATAAGTGAATTAGAGCCAGAGAAAAGAAAGGGTAGAGTTTATAATCAGGTCTACAAAGGAGTCTGTGGGTCAATATCTGAGTCAAAACATCAAAATATACTAAAGATATTAAAACTTTGTGACCTGTAGAAAAAGGTTTTCACTTTTTGGTCCTGAATGCATGTCTATGTATAATTTTATCCTGCAGCCTGATTCTGTACTTTTAAATTGCATGCAAAACTTACTGCAACAAAGCCTCTTTGTTTCAAAGCCTCTTTGAAACTATTGCTTTATCTATGACAGAATCACTGATATCTCATACCTCTTAGTAAGAGCTAACTATAGGATGGTAAAGTTTAGCCTTGTATAATAAATATTAAGGACAGCAATCCACATTTTACTATAGCTAATATGATTTGTGGAACAAACCTAAGGTAGATTTTGAAAGGAGAATAAGAAATTAACTTTGATTGATGCTATCGATGTCTTCCAACCTTGTTTAATAACAGTCACTCCTATTAGTTAAAAAAATAAGAAAAAGAATGAAAAATTACATATAATGCTTTTCTAATAGCTGGAAAGAAGTTTTCAAAATTTAGAAAATCCCAGAAGCCATGAGATTATTAGAGAATGCTACACATGTATATCCTCTCTCTAGAAATTGCTTTAAGCAAGTAGGAAATTTAAAGGTGATGACTAATTTTTTTTTTTTTAATGTAGCTAATAAGGTCCCAAGGGATGACTATTACCCATACCAGGAAGGAGACATGTGCTTCTCTTACCACCTGCAAAATAGAGAATATCAGGAATCTTCTTTGCCTTTAGTTCTTTCCTCTGTTTGTCATTCTTCACAGTGGAGAGTGGGGGGAAAAAAGGCTCAAAAATGCGATTTTTTTTCCTGTTTATTTTTTGTTACAAATCCTCATGATATCTTTCCCAAGTTCTTTTCTTAGGGTTTCCTTAGAGCTTAGAATTTTAACCTGTTAATTTAGCATTGTTTCTTCTTGACCCCAAGACTTAGTTTTCTTAGTGAACCATCCTCTCTTAAAATTTATATGATAGTTTTCAACTATGATATAGTAGAAACTATTTCAAGAGAAATAGCAGTGATGGGACGCACATGATATTATTAGTAACTCTTTTATTTTAAATATATATTAAGTATTTGAGTTTTGGGGAATTATCAGTGAGAAGCAAATTATGCATTACTGGACGTGTGATAGAAAATTAGATTTGTAATCTGGCAAATATTTTCATTATGCTTTCTCCATCCTAGAATAGTTTTGTTTATCCGATGAAATTATCCACAGTGCATTACATGATTCTTGCAAACTCAACATGGTCTCTGCACCCACATCTAACCTTTTAGAAACTAAATGGATCTCTTACTGATTTAACAATAATAGAGGAGAAATTCAGTAGATAGTTAAAATATAAAATATACTTCTGACCAAACTTACATGAACAATTTTGATAGAGAATTCTGGGTTGTGTCACTGTTACTGGTGCATGTCAGATATATTTTTTGTTGTTGTTTATCCACTCCATGTTACCTAAGTTAGAAAGAAAAGGGGATTCCATTAAATGATACAATATACTCTTTTTTTTTTTTTAACAATATACTCATTTTTTATTGCCTGGCAGCATAGAGAAGTGGGAGCCATACAGACTTTGGCATTGCATAGATTTCCCTTGGAATCTCAGCCCTGTACCTCCACTGTAGTTTCCTCATCTGTCTACTGAAGGGCTGAGAACCTGACTTGCATGTTATTTTATTTCAAAGTTCAATGGATAGAGTAACAGAAGATGTTAATAAAATATTACACATTTGTTTTAAAATACATATTCATGAATAAAACATTTAGACTTTCTAGAATCACTTGTATTACCAATGTATTATTAATAAATTATGTATTCATTTAAATATACATTCATGAGAGAAATTTCCAAAAATACAAAAATTATAAAGAAAAAGGAAGAGTCCTGCTATTTTCTACTCTCAACCTACTGTACTCCTAATGGATAATTTTTGTTAACAGTTTGTTATGTACTTTTCCAGCAAGATAGATACATGAATGCTAGATTGTAGATATATCCCTTTTTAAAAAAATGGTAACTAAGATTTTGAATGTAGGTGTTTTTCATTTTTATCATTATTTTGTTTGTTTTTGTTTTTGCGGTACGCGGGCCTCTCACTGCTGTGGCCTCTCCCGCTGCAGATCACAGGCTCCGGACGCGCAGGCTCAGTGGCCATGGCTCACGGGCCTAGCCGCTCCGCGGCATGTGGGA
>NC_041232.1:46788222-46802267 GCF_002837175.3 Physeter macrocephalus | reverse complement strand
TCCCCTGCATCGGCAGGCGGACTCTCAACCACTGCGCCACCAGGGAAGCCCTATCATTATTTTGAATTAGTGGTTGTAAAGAACATTTTGCCAGTGATTTGCTGAAGTTGTCATTGTTTTCATATTGGGGGTGTGTGTGTGTGTGTGTGTGTGTGTGTGTGTGTGTGTGTGTGCGGTACGCGGGCCTCCCGCTGCGGAGCACAGGCTCCGGACGCGCAGGCCCAGAAGCCATGGCTCACGGGCCCAGCCGCTCCGCTGCATGTGGGATCTTCCCAGACCGGAGCGCGAACCCGGTTCCCCTGCATCGGCAGGCGGACGCGCAACCACTGCGCCACCAGGGAAGCCCCTCATATTGTTTTTATACGAGTTGTTGTATGCCAGCTTTTGCTACCAAAGACGTAACAATTTATAGACCAGAGCAAAGTGGGATAGCATTGACCACACACGGCTTTTGGGAACCGTTGATTAGTTGTGGCAGGGTCTGCTGGAATGACAATGAAATACTCATTTTAACGTTATAGATACTGAAAGGCAGGCTAAGCCAAATTAAAGACTAGCTCTTAAAATACTGCTCTGCAAATGTCTACAGAGCTGAAATGTGTAAATTAGAGATTCACTGGAGTCTGCTAGCCAAAAGTGAAAACGAAAGTGCTTACAGCTCACTAATTAATGCCACATGTCCAATTTGATGGCAGAAAAAAGGAGCCACCCAGGCCTATCAGAGAAAGCAGTGGCCTGGGGGTCAAGAGAACTGAGTCCCCTTCTGTTCTACTGAGTCCCCAACAGTAAACAAGCCTGTCCTTTGTCATCAATGTAACCATTTAAAATAGGGGTCATAGTTACCACCCTGTTTTCTTCCCAGAATTGTGGTGGCAATAAAATGAGGAAAATAAATAGATCAAATTCCACAAAAACCATGATATACCTATAATTTATTGCTAAGCTGCTAATGTTCAGATATCTATAATGTTTATATATTTTACTAAATTTTAATGAGTTTCTATCAGGTCAAGCTCTTCAAGGAGCCGTTAGTGGACCAGTGTTGGTCTGCACACTGTTACTGGTCCATGGCGAGTAATGGATTTGGAACAGAGCAATTGTATGTCTGTGGAATTTAATCACAAATAAATGGGTTTGTATTTTCTACGTTTCTAGTTTTTTAATTTTACAAATTATTTGTCCATGAGAGACTGGAAATAAAAGGATCCAATTCTTTATCACAGAGAAGCACAGTACTCGGGCACAGGAGCTGTGGTAGATAACAACAGAGAGTGAAAATGACCTAATCCCTGCTCTCTCAGAGCTTGGGGTCCTGGGGGAGACCCACATATTAATCAGATAACTCTACGTGATTGTTATTCATACTGAAATAAGTGTTCCTTCTCAACCACTCTCCTCCTCTCTTCTCCCCTCCTCTTTATCTCCCCGCCCTCCCCTCTCCTGTCTTCCCCTCCCTGCCCCTTCTACACCCATTCATCTCTCCTCTCCTCCCTCCCCTCCCCTGCCGTGACTTGCTCTCCCTACTGTCCCCCTTCATCTTTCGTTTGTTTTCCACGTTCTCTGATTCTTATATCTGAGAAACTTTATTCAGTAGAATCAATAAGTATCTTATTATCAATCATAGTCAGCAAAAACAGAACTATTTCAATATCCTGAGTTTTGAAGAGTATTATATTCTCTTTCTGATTACCAAGGAGCATGTGCCTACCTTCCTTTGTTTCTTCCTCCTTTCCTTCCTTCCTTTCATCCATCTACTGGGTGATTTATTTAGAACTTGTTGAGCCACTGCTATGCGGCAAGCTTTGTGCCTTGCATCTCACTATAGTCTTACCTCCTAGTCCCTTTTCCCCACCCCTAAAAGGAAAAATAAGCAAAAGTAATATGAGAATTGAAATTCAGGATTCTGTAGATGTTTAACCTGGGCATGAACTGTCTTAATAACAGTTGTAAAATAATAGCTGAAGTGATATGCATGTTGAGTAAATGTAAAATGTTGTCCTGGTTTAATTCATTAATTTATTTTACATTGTTACGTCACTATATTTACTATTACAGATTGGTTATTATACCTTGATGCCTGTAAGAAAAAGGTATATTTTTTTGAAAACATGTTTAAATAGAGTAAAATAAAAAATCGATGTCTTGTTTTCTTTGGTCCAAAAAATAAAGCTCAATTCATATCTACAAAGCACTCAAGCATTTTGTCAGAAAAATTGAGAGATAGAGGATAGTATCCTTTAAACAGAAAGTGTTTCTCTGCCTTCAGAGACAATCATGCCTAGCATGGTTTCTTTCTTTTTTTTTTTTTTTAATATTTATTTATTTATTTAGGCTACGAAGGGTCTTAGTTGCGGCATGCGGGATCTTTAGTTGCGGCATGTGGGCTTCTTAGTTGTGGCATGCGTGCGGGATCTAGTTCCCCGACTAGGGATCGAACCCAGGCCCCCTACATTGGGAGCACAGAGTCTTAGCCACTGGACCACCAGGGAAATCCCAGCATAGTTTCTTTTCATGGCTGGGGTTTGCAGCATCACCGGAAGAATTAGGTGACATGAGATCATCTCCTGGAGAGGTAGGGGGTGGAGAGGAAAAGACAAGGGCCGTGGAGTCAGCTGCCCTGAGTGTGAATCAGGCCTTGGCACCTATGGGACCTTGAGGAAGTCATTTAATCAAGAGCCCAGAATATGCCCCTGTGACATTAGATTACCTGGGCCTGCTTTGAGGAATAGATATAACAGAGTAAGTACCCAGCACATAATTTTTAATTATTTTTCATGGTCTATAGTAGGCACTAATTAAACAGTAAATATATTTGCATCAGTTGCTTCAAATAATGAGGGCAGAAGGGAGATGTCAGTGTTTTTTAGAATGATGTGTCACAATAAGGGAGACAGTGATTTAAGGAATCCAAGAACAGAAAGTATGGAACAGCCAGCCTGTGAATTAACTTTGATCTTACTGACTTATATATAGAGTTATCATATAATCTGTTGCCCAAACAGGAACACATCTGAAAGTCGAATGGGGCACAATTAGTAATTACGATGACACCATGTGAGGCCAACCTGCCACATAGTCCCTCTATTATGTACCTTTTCTCTGTGTCCCTCTGTCCTCACTCTCTGGCTTCCTCTGCTGAATTCGGCTTGAACACGGACCCTGGTAACCTCTTCAGCCCAGTGTTTCCTTGTGACTTTGCTTCAGCTGTGACTGCTAACCCAGTTAGGAGTTTGGGCTTCTGAGATTTTATTATGCCCATGGATAGACTGGGCGTCTTGTTAAAATGCAGATTCTGATCCAGTAGGTTTGGTGTAAGACCTGACATTCAGTGTTTCTAACAGGTTCACAGATTATTTTGATGCTACTCATCACTAGCCTACACACTGAGGAGAGAGGAGTTAGCTCAAATTCTGAGATGGAAACTTTTTGACCCAAATCACCTTTCTGGTTTGACCACATTGGTTGTGGTTTTGACCTTTTATGGTTTGATGGTTCTTTGGTCAGGTGCCTGCCTTGGCAGTATTGACCTTGGAGATCATGTGGCTACCAAGACAGTAGGCTATTGGCAGGTTTATTTGTTCCAGAAGGGAGTATGGAGAGGATGTGCATACACTAAAATGATGTATTCAGTGTAATTAATTGTCCTGTTTAGTTTCTTTGAATGGAGAGCCACTGAGAAAGGATCATGAAAATGTGCCATCAGCAATGAACCACCCCACTAAACTGGCCATTCAAAGCTCAGTAAATGTTTCTTCTCTGGCTTATATCAAGAAACTAGGGCTTTCGGGGCTTCCTTGGTGGCGCAGTGGTTGAGGGTCCGCCTGCCGATGCAGGGGACACGGGTTCGTGACCCGGTCCGGAAGGATCCCTCATGATGCCGCGGAGTGGCTGGGCCCGTGAGCCATGGCCAATGAACCTGCGCGTCCGGAGCCTGTGCTCCGCAACGCGAGAGGCCACAACAGTGAGAGGCCCGTGTACCACAAAAAAAAAAAAAAAAAAAAAAAAAGAAAAGAAAAGAAAAAGAAACTGGGGCTTTCAAACCAGAATCCACTGCACTTTAGCTAAAGGACAATTTTATAGATGGCCATGGTTAAGTAATTTTGGTATAGTAGCATGGGGTTGGGGGGAGGGGAGTATATTTTGAGCAGCTCTTGGCTAATTAGAAATAATCACTTTGTAAACAGCTCTCATTCGGGTATAATTCAGAGAGTTTAAGTGGATACAATCAGTACAGAGACTTAAAGATATTATTTTTTAATGGTCAACCAAGACAGATGTTTTATTTTTGATTTGAGGAGAGTTCAGTGATTTATCATGATAGAAACAGTATTAATCAAAATGAACATATATAACTTCTATAAAAAGAATATTTATTACCTGAGAATCCTTTTAATTCTTAGTCATTTTTATTTTTCTCAAACTCACTCGGACATTACATTTTATTTTTTTTTCTAGAATCACTTGTATTACCAATGTATTATTAATAAATTATGTATTCATTTAAATATACATTCATGAGAGAAATTTCTAAAAATACAAAAATTATAAAGAAAAAGGAAGAGTCCTGCTATTTTCTACTCTCAACCCACTGTACTCCTAATGGATAATTTGTTAACAGTTTGTTATGTACTTTTCCAGCAAGATAGATAGATGAATGCTAGATTGTAGATATATCCTTTTTTAAAGAAAATGGTAACTAAGATTTTGAATGTAGGTGTTTTTCATTTTTATCATTATTTTGTTTGTTTTTGTTTTTGCGGTGCGCGGGCCTCTCACTGCTGTGGCCTCTCCCATTGTGGAGCACAGGCTTCGGACGCGCAGGCTCAGTGGCCATGGTTCACGGGCCCAGCCGCTCCGCGGCATGTGGGATCTTCCCGGACCAGGGCACGAACCCGCGTCCCCTGCATCGGCAGGCGGACTCTCAACCACTGCGCCACCAGGGAAGCCCAAGGACATTACTTTTTGACAGTCCTTTTACTGTAATAAATAAAACATCAGCAAAACACCAAATGTTTTCTCTTCTTCCATTGACTTTTAAAAAATATCATATTTCTGCTTGGTGACTTGTTATATATACTACTTTATGCAAAGGAATGTTAAAGCAAGGTCCGTAAACATTTGGGGAAAAATGACTTACATGTGTGAAAAGTTAGTGTATGATATAATATACAATTTTTGAACTAGGAAAAGCAGGAATGAGAAAATGGAATCAATGTGGTTTGGAATCAATGTAATTCTTGAGGCATTTGCTGAATATACACTCCACAGAAATCATAATGCTAGCTTCAGGGCACACAGCAAAGAAAAAAGCTTAGCCTTTCATTGTTTGTGATTTAGTAGATTTGGGCATCAGAGCAAGAGGAAGAGGCTATGTTCTTAGAGGGTATTTCTCCAACTTCAGTACCCTGTACACGAACACTAATGACGATCACTTGATCACTTTATTTCGCCAGGTTCCTGACACCTCCCAGGGTATTTCTTCCTAATCCCATGATTCCTGGCCTCAGTGCTCTTCACCAAGTACCTCTTCTCCTGCCTACTGGCTGTCTCCCTGTTGTAGAGCTTGTTCCAAGTTGCCTTTATCTTGTCTTCCTCCTCCTTGCCATCCTTCTCCTCTTCCTCCTTAGTTTGCTTTCTTTATATTCTACTCTGCCCATACTCAAGCCATCTCTAAAGCCTACCTTCCTTGAGAGCTAATAGAGCATAGTGGTTTCCAAGGACTGGTTGTGACATCTGCCATTAAGTGCCAGCTTTGTCATTCATTAACTGTGCTACCTTTAGAGAATCACAGGATCTTTTCAAGACTCAACTATTTTCACTTTGGTAAAATGGGGCAAACAATGCCTATGAATTTTACTTCACTGGGTCCCTATAAAGTATAAATTAGGTCAGTTATGAAAATTACCTTTTTTTTTTTTTTTCTGATCTGGACATCATCTTCCAAAATAAAGCAATTGACCTCAGCAGAGAAAAAGAACAGACCCTGGCTAGTTGTTGGTTCCCTGGGAGGTTGGTCTGGAATTCTGGTTCCAGCTTTTGGTTTGAGAGATGAACCTATTAGGCTCCACCCCAGACAGAGAGCAGGACCCCTGTGACCCTCCAACCATTTTTTTAAACCAGTTGACCTTGTTTCAAACATTGTTACATGGTCGTTGGTAGGGATGGGCCTGGGAGAGCCTTTCTCTAGAGGAGAACTTAGGGCAGGATGGCTGCCCTGATTTTGCCCAGGCTGCTCAATTAGAGTCAGCTCCTCAGCCACCCACAACTTGGAAGAGTTTGCTTGGTTTCAAAGTCGATGCTTTGAGGGCTTTCATGGTTTCCTTGAACTATGATCCTCCTTTTCCCCAAAATCAGTGCTAAGACTAACCTTTGGTTATTTAATTCAGGATTAACAAAATTAAAGCTGTAAACTGACTCAAGTATACTGAGCATACTCAGTACTTTGAGTGTAAAGTAGAAATGTAAAATGTGGAAACAACTCTTCTGTCTTTACTGTTTGTTAAGTTCCTGCAGTTAATACAACCAAAGCAAGTACTATGTCTGTTGTTGAAAATGTCTCACCATTTTATCCCTGGGTGGTGACAAATGTCTGAAGGCTTTATGGACTGATGATGAACACTCTAGGATCCTGCTGTTATTAAAGTTGAACATTTTATTATTTATAAATATCCCTGACTTATAGTTTACTCTCTACATTGCAACCACAGCGTTTGCTATGTTTGCAGAGAAGTTTATTTTAGAGTTGGGCGGGTAGGTCTTTCTCCCCTTCTCCCCATTTCTTTTGTATTTACTCACAGTACTATTCAACCTTGCACCTGATGGCATATGCACATGTTGTACACTTACTGAATACTCATTCATAGCAATGAAGCCATTCATGGTCATCCAGGTTTCATACTCTTTCCGATGAGTGTGACCATTGGCCCTCATTTATCCTTTGCCCAGACTCTGGTGATCTGGGGTGATGGGTGTGATGGTGGGAATATACGTGGTATCAGAGCTTTACCCTGTTGAGGTGGCTGCAGGGCCCCTGGCTTCATGGTGCTTTGCATAGATCTTAACTGTGGTCTGAGTGCAACTCCTTTATTTTTTTAGATTGAGATATAATTGACATACAACCTTATATTAGTTTTAGGTGTACAGCATAATGATTTGATAGATGTATAGGTTGTGAAATGCTAACCACAGTAAGTCTAGTTAATATCCATTACCGCACATAGTTACAAATTTCAGTTTTCTTGTGATGATGAGATGAAAATCACTTTTTAAATAGAAAAGTAACAAACATGTTACTGTTCTCCTTCAACAAGAGGACTTTAATTTTCTGTATCCTTTAAATACTGATGTTAATGTCGGTTTTCTTTGATCTCATATAATTGTAAGTTCTTTGATTTTTTTCTACTTACTCAAAATTTTAGCAAGTTTTCTAAAATAATATCATTTGACGTCATTCAGCCCTGAATGTCTAATAGAATTGTCTTTGGTTATAAATATCATATCATTGGTCAGCCAGTACTCTGCTAATCATGGTGATATTGAAAGGTCATCTGCATTTATAAAAACATCATGGCTGTTCAGTTTATGCTAATTACAAGAAGGGTAGGCAGAATGCCTTTGTTAAGTGAGGAGAAGGTGGTAGCAGGCTATTCACTGTGATTCCTGATTTTATGAAGTACTGCAAAATGGGTAACCTTAGATGACACCTTTCAATTTGGTAGTGTCTCTAAGAGCCTCCTAAATCGAAAGTTAAGTCTTTTCTTTCCCCACGTAGCGCTACTTTTTCAGGCACTTCTCCTCACAATACCTAGACTTGTGTTACCTGCTGAGGTGTAGCAGTACAATTTAGATAGAAATTTGGTCTGAAATTAGGAAATCAGTTTCTAATCCTATGTTTGTCACCATGGAGGTGACTTGAGCAAATAAGTTCTTTATTTTTATCAAGATCGTTAAAATAGGAAAACTGATCATCTTATTTTATGCCCAGATCTGTTTTGAATATTGTAAAGGAAATAACCACCAAAAGGATTTGTGTAATTAAGATGTTTAATGATTCAAAACAATTGGCATTACTCAGATGAATCTTTTTGTTTAAATCAGAATAATTTAGTGTTTATTAGAAAGACACCAATACTTTGACCAGCATCTAAATAATAATGCTTTATAATTGCCACCAAAACTCTTAGTGACCTTGAATCCTTCAAGATGGCCAATGAGTTCATTAATACCACTGTTAAGGACGATGATGGATTTCAACCTCAGAGGTAGAAATAGTAAAGAAAGCTCGGGGAAAACTTCTTGGATATCAGATAATGAATTGGCGTTATGAAGGAAAAAAAAGTCACAAAATATTGACTCTAAGAACATCACAGGTGCTAGAAAACAGAAGTCTTGAGGCCAAAGTAAAGCGAATTATATCAGTTGTGATCCAATCTGAAAAATGTTGTTCATTCCATGTCATTCATTAGAAAAATTTAATACAAGGCACTCTTTGCAATGTGTGAAGCAATGCAGGAATTAATAACAGAAGGAAGCCTCTGCTAGAGCTAGAGGTGGAAAAGCTGGGGAGGAGTTGGCATTACTAGAGGCCAAGAGCCAGAGCTACTTGCTGGGAAACAGACACACAGAAGATGCTCCCTGGCAGGAAGACACTTCCTGGCAGGAGATGAGACATGGAGACGATGCCCCCTGAGTTGGAGACAGAGACGTCTCCTGAATCAGGGAGGGTGTATGTGTGGGATGGGGAGTGGGAATACCCAGGCATTTTCTCTTTCTCCCCTCCTGTCTCTGCCAGTATCTCCCATTGTTTAAACCAAGTCATAAGACAATAGTCAAGGAAACCTGGGGAATGGTTTGCAAAGAAAGGGAGAAGAATGGATCTGAGAGCAAACCAGCAAATGACCGGTGCATAAGAGGAAGGAGTGTGTGGAGAAACTTTCAGAATTCTTAGTGTAGGATTTGCTTATTAAGTTTAAGAAGTGCTTGGTGGCTCAAGTTTCTTGAAGTTTCACGATGTTGGCATGAGAGTTTCAGCTTCCTTGTTGAGTGGTCCTGGCTCACCCACTGCAGGAGGGAGAGGGACTTTTTTGAGAGTTGGAGGGTTAGGAGAGAACATCACAGATCATGTACTCTAATCATTCACCTCTAAGTTACTCTGAAAACCTGGGAATGAATTCGGTCTAGATGATTGCAGGATTTCTTTTCTTCATCTGCTTGCTAATGGCTGAAAATACGAGGAGAAAAGCCTTTCCTTCCACAATTAGAGATAAAAGGTTTAAATTACAAGTGCCTAGCTGAAGTAGCATTTTCCTGTGGGGGAATTTCAGTCAAGGGATAATCAATCAGTCAATCTGTCAATCTGTTTCTCAGTAAAGTGACTTACAGAGAGCCAGTGTGCACACAGATAGCTTGTGGATTTGCCATGAAGATGGGAAAAAGAACATGAGGGACACTGAGAACAAATTTGGAAGATTTTGACAATTTTTCCTAGAATGATACTCTTTACCTACTATGCAAGCAAAAACTGACAATGATTTCAGCACATGTGAACACAGTTCTGCTCTATGAGTAAAGATTCTTGGTTTTGTAAACATACACTTGACCTTGGTAAAGACCTTCTTGTCTAGGAGTTTGTTAATCAAGGTAATCAAAGTGATCCTTTTTCCCAAAAATAATATCTTTAGTTCTTCAGTATGTATTGAAATGAGCTCTTTGGGCAAAATCACATCCTTTTAGGAGTCTTTTAAAAAGTGGGCCCAGACTGGCTCTTATTTATTAGTTTTGATCAAGGGAGAGAATATCTGGCTGGCCTCTTTTTCTGACAGTTTCCTAGAGATTTGTTAAATGGCATTAAAATATACTTAGATTCTGTCTTACTGAGCTCAGATTTGAGAGCTGTCAGTCATATTCCATTCTCTTAGTATCAGCACTTACCTCCCACAATTGCATATTCAACCAGTTAGTTGTCAGAGATGATCTACATTAATTTCTCACATGTGGCCCCAAAACTCTTGTAAGAGAATTGCTTCTAGATTCTAGAATTGCTTCCTGTCCCTGACCAAGATAAATGAAACCAAGACTTCAGATTTTTATTGGGTTAGAAGTTTTTAGTGCCCAAGGGAATCTGAATTGTTAACAATCTACCTAGGAAATTCTGAAGCAATTAAAGTTTGAGAAACACTGATACACACCAATCATTGAAATATACTTGAATAACTTTGAGTGGTATTACCTATCTTAATACACCATAGACATTCCTTGATGTTTGTCACTGTATTCATTTTATATTGCTGTGTAATAAATTACCACAAGCTTATCAGCTCTATAGGTCAAGAGTTGAGGCAAGTTCAACTAGGTTCTAAGCTCCGGGTATCACAAAGGCTAAAATCAAGGTGTCAGCTTGTCTAACCTCTTATCAGGAGACTCTGGTAAAGAATCCACTTCAGAGCTTATTCAAGTTGTAGGCAGAGGTTACCTCCTTGTGGTTGTAGGACTGAGGTCCCTGTTTCCTCGTCAGCTGTCAGCCCTGCCCCTTAACACTGCTTGCATTCTCTTATGTGACCTCTTCCATCTTCAAGCCATCAGTGGCACAGTGACAAACCTTTTGTGCTTTGGATTTCTCTAACTTCCTTTTCTGCCACGAACTGGAGAGAGCTCTGTGCTTTTAACTGTTCATGTAATTGATCAAGCCCAGTCAGGTAATCTCCCTATTAAACATCCTCTGTACCATATGACATACCATAATCACAGGAGTAATATCTCATCATATTTATAGGTTCTAGGAATTAGGGTGTGGAATCTTGTGGGGAGGGGCACTTTTAGATTCTTCCTACCAGTGTCTAATGCAGTAACACAATATTTATTAATAAATAAATAGTTCACGAACATATAAAGAGAAGTAAAAAGACTCACAGTTTACTTAAATAGATATGTGATTGTGATCTCCTGTGATTGTCCAATTCAACAAATAGTTATTGTATAATTACCATGTGCTAATCACAGATTGATAAAGGAATAAGAACTAGAACTTGCCCTCCAATAGCTTACATTTCATAATTAAACACCTCTAGAGAGAAACTTATTTGATGTTTTGATAATTTTGTCAGAGTGACTTCTCATATACTTCACAAAAAACTGATCTGTATAACTTCTAATCTTTAATCTTCTGACAGGTAATAAAAACACATTAAAATGTTCAAATATTGGATTAAATTATATCTCTCCCTACAACCCCTGAAAGTGTTCTCTTCAAATTTAGCATCCTCTAGTTCTATGACTATATTTTATTACATGACTTCAAGTCCTTTTAACATGTACTTTGTATTTTTAACTGAACCCAGTCAAGTCACTTAACATTTCTGTTCCTCAGATTTTTCAGAAGTAAAACAAATATTATGCATTAGTTAAGCTTTCTTTTTTCAAGTTAACAATTGTCTTTGGCTAAATTAAGCAAAAACAGTACAAAAAATGGGAATCTATGGAAGGGGCACTGGAATTTCTCACAAAATTTCATAAAGGAGTTATTAGGCAAATTTCATTAGGCAACCATGCCTAATAATCTGGAAAGACAAGAACTAAAGGCAGCTCTAATTTTTTTTTAAATGATAGGAACTCCATCAACCATAATTGTTATACTTTCTTTCTAAAGATTAACATAAAAAGACCTAGTTCCAATGACTCCCTTTTTCTCTGTCTCAGAGCTCCAGATTTTTCCAGGGTGGCAAGTGATCATGCTTCCTGGACCCTACACTTGTGTATTAGGAGGGGATTGTATGAACTAGGTTTCTGTCCCTATGGGTGCCTAATACATATCATCATTTTGCTGCTAACACACAGACACACAAACGCACACACACACACACACACACATCACACCATCACACATCACGCAACTTTCTTATACATCCAAAGATAATTCTACTGAAAACTTACCACCTATTTCACTTAAACCACAAACAACCTCATTTTCCCCCAATATAACTAAATCTAAGTCCTGTCCAGCTATTGCACAGATAAAGAGAGGTGATGTTAAGAAGCCCCACTTTCTGAGGCCAGATCACCAAATAATATTCTTACCTCTTTTAGTTCTGTAATAATTGAAATTATACAGTTAATGGACTAATTAGTATGTTTAAGTACCGCTACTACCCCCTGTATACAACAGTGGAAATAAAACTTAAGAAAATGAGGCATCTGTTTTTAATCCTCAGACACTTGACAGCTGACAGCAAACAAAGAAATCTAGATAAATATTGCATTAGTTGCAATATTTCTGTGCCTTATTCCAAAGCCATAGCTAGTAGCTATGATGAACCAGCTTCACTACTCCTTCCATATTTTCTTTTCTTTCACTAGCAATTAAATGACACAGGGTATTTGCCAGGTGGGGTGTCATGTCAGGAAATGAGATTTGTCTCTGCCTTCAAGGATTGCTTTGAAAATATTTTTCTTTCTGCAGAGCAGAATGAGAAATGCTTCAGGTGTTCTTGTGGACCCTCATTCCAGCCCATTTTGGTTTTCAGACATCTTTTATTCCCCAGGTACTCAGGATCAATGATGGCAGGCAATACATAGCTCTTCTGTTTCTCTTTTCCCATAGTGGCCTGCGTGGTGTGAAATGGTCAGTTGTCTAGCTCATTTCTTGGAAGTATCCTTCCCACAGGCCAACAGAACGTACAGCTGTAGAGAAGAATTGTGAGAAGTGTCACTTCCATCTCTGGAAAGCCTGTTTTCCAGACTGATATTGTGGCTAAGAGAGGTAACCCCAAGTATCAGTAGCTGGTTTAGAACATGACCAGATCCTGAAAGGCAACCCCTCAGGCTCAGGTAATATCTCTCAGGGCATCACAGCTATTTTTTTAAATGTTTTTCTTTTTTGTTGTCTTCTTTCTTTTCTTTTTAAAAATTTATTTATTTACTTACTTATTTTGGCCACGATGCACAGCATGCGGGGTCTTAGTTCCCTGACCAGGGATTGAACCCATGCCCCCTGCAGTGGAAGTACGGAGTCTTAACCACTGTACCACCAGGGAAGTCCCCTACCACAGCTATTTTTTAAAAGTTTTTAATAGTTCATTCCATTATTTTTTAAGGTGTGTAATTTGTTAGGGTTGGAGTAGGTAAAAAGAGCAATGACTCCAAGGGAAATCTTCCAGTTGCTTCATTTCTTTTACTGCGATGTGATTTCATTGATTAAATTTAATGTGTGGGGGAAAAAAAGGTAGCATATAAAACATTCTGGGGTTTGTATATAGTTGTGTTAGAGAAAGAATGGGCAAGAAATACAGGACCAAGTCAAAAGTAAGTGTCCATCTACTGAGGACAAGTAACTATCCCCTCTAATTAAAGGCATCAAATACAAGTGCTCTGTCACAGAGAAGTTAGCAAGCTTCTCAGATTTTTGTACTTTATCAAGATCTGAAGATTGGGTACTTTGTTGGCAAACTGGGTACTCAGAGCAACATGGTGACGGAAGCCCCCAGTGCCTGCCCATGTGTATCCTCTACCCCCATTTTAATTGCCACGCAATTCATGAGCCCGCTGAGCAAACCTAGGTTTGGCAGGTAGGATGATTGATGTCCACAGGAAAAGTCACTCTGTATACTTGATTATGAAGTTCAACTCCTATGCTAGTGGGGTTTTGTTGGAAATTAACATGGATATGAACATTTTAAGCCCTTAGCCTATTGTGCAAGATCTATCAAATATCATCCTTCCTCCAACTTCTCTTTAAAAATACTCCAAACTGTTCTTTTTCACATCTCTATACCATTTGGCTGCTGCCAGAGAAATGGTGTAAAAAATAACTGTAGATTATCTTTGTTTTAAGGAGAATATACAACTAGACTTACTGCTCAAAGTCTTGCCCATTTAGTGGATTTTCTTCTATATTTGGGTTTCTCCATGAAAGGACTGTACCTTTGCAGTGTTTCACAGAGTTATGGAAACCAGGCTGACATTTTTTTTTTTTTTTTTTTTTTTGTGGTATGCGGGCCTCCCTCTGCTGTGGCCTCTCCCGTTGCGGAGCACAGGCTCCGGACGCGCAGGCC
>NC_041232.1:46787438-46788195 GCF_002837175.3 Physeter macrocephalus | reverse complement strand
CGCTCCGCGGCATGTGGGATCCTCCCGGACCGGGGCGCGAACCCGGTTCCCCTGCATCGGCAGGTGGACGCGCAACCACTGCGCCACCAGGGAAGCCCCCAGGCTGACATTTTTCATTCTCAGTTTTTATAAAGAACTTCTTTAAGACACTTAGGCGGAGATGAAAGAAACAACTGTTGTGTGACAGTTTTCAGCAACCTGCTCACACACCAATGGGGCTGAACAGACTCATTTCTATAGATTGCACTTCCATTTGATGAGGAAGGACTACTGAGCATGCCTAAATACGATGTTTAGTGGACCAAGTGTGCTCAGTTCATGACGTCCAACTGGAAAAGAGTTAGGATCTCTTATCAAAAGGCAAAGTCACTCAAGGAAGAATACATTGCCTTACACCAAAACCTTGGTTGTCCTGACAAAAATTCTCGTGTTAGGGATTACCCCCGGCTCCATACGCAATCCTGGTCGGCTACAGATACCTGATTCATTTTGTCTTCATGAAGGTCAAGTGGAAAATCCCCTTTCGCTGTAATCTACACCAGACGAAACCTGCTAGGTGATGTGCCTTCTTCTTATTGGTAAAGAAGTCAAGTGGTTTTTTTTTTTTTTTTTTTTTTTTTGGTGGTATGCGGGCCTCCCTCTGCTGCGGCCTCTCCCGCTGCGGAGCACAGGCTCCGGACAGGGACCCGCAGGCACAGCGGCCCCGGCTCACGGGCCCAGCTGCCCCGCGGCATGTGGGATCTTCCCGGACCGGGGC
>NC_041232.1:46784614-46787403 GCF_002837175.3 Physeter macrocephalus | reverse complement strand
GGCCATGGCTCACGGGCCCAGCCGCTCCGCGGCATGTGGGATCTTCCCGGACCGCGGCACGAACCCGTGTCCCCTGCATCGGCAGGCGGACTCTCCACCACTGCGCCACCAGGGAAGCCCCAGAGATAGACTTTTAATAGACTAGACTCACATAGTCAGTAGGCTTCTCCAAGTACCTACCCTGGGAGAACCGTTGATGATTTTATGTGATCCAGAAAAAGGAATATACAGTAAAAGATCCACAACTTTACTGAAATATACAGTTTCCTGTCTTAGTATGTAGAATTGTAGAATATACTCAATTTCCTGTCCTCTTCCAGCTCTTTCCTGCCTGTGGTTCTTTTTCTTTTATACTCTCTGAAGTAGAATAACCTCCACCATCACCATCATATATCTCACCTCTTTCAAATTGCACCTCTTGTAACCTGCCTTCTCTGATATCGTCCTCCTCCCCAGTGATGTATAGGCAACTTTTCTTTCTTCTAAGAGCCTAGTTTATTCGTTGTGCCTTATATGAAACTCATGTAGGATAGATACTGTTTTCTGCCTTGCATTGTAATTCTTCTGTTATAGTCTAAGCACAAATTCCACGTGGAGTCTCTATGAACTCACAATCTCAAGAAGAGTGTCTAGCACACAATAGGTATTTGGTTAAAATTTGTAAAGAAAGTAATACAAAGAATATACATTATTTCCTCATTGGTAGCTCAGAATTAGTCTTATTTAATTATTGTGCTGAGTTTAAGTTATATGCTTTGGAACACATAGCTTATCTCAGTGCCGTCACTATCCTGCTCCTTTAATTAGAGCCCGTTCTTCCAATGGCAAGGGCCAAATTAAGAGCTCCCAAACAAGGATAACACCCTTCTGTAGAATTAATTTACTGGAAAACTGAATCTCCTTGTTACTTTCTTACTCTCAATATTTTTTTGATCATCTTAAAATCAATGCCCTTTAACCTTTCAGCAGTAGTCATGCATGCATATGTAACACACGTATGACTTTATCTGCATCAGTAAACTTCTCCTTAGTCTGAATGTTTTGACTTCAAAATGTAGTCAAAGGACTAGAGATGGGAGACTATGTTGCATTTGGGGGCAAACAAATCGTTTTTTGGACCTTATAAGCATCTGACCTGCATTTTAGGATTAAATTTCCAAGTATTAATCTTAAAACGAAGATGATATATATATTTTTCCTATTCATTTTGCCCAAGGCACTTGACCTAAAGGCCATAATGAAGAGCTACTGAAAGTGAGTACAAAAGTAGGTCAGGTGCTTTGGGAGATTTCAAATATATATCATATATATTTATACACAGAAAGAGAGATATACATATACATGTATACATATATAGAGAAAATAGATATATGTATGTATATATAGAGAGATAAAGATATATTATGTATATTAATAGATATACTTAAATATACATACACACGTATACCACACACTGTTATAGGTTAACTCTTTTTATATAGGTAGAACTAACCATTGACTCTGGTGCTGATGAAACTACTTCACACAAAATGCTGGTGGGGATGTTAGAAATAATGTAAACAAATGGTATTTCTAGGGTCTGTACTAATTGGAGGAGGGAATGGGGAGTAGGGAAGGAGAAAGAAGTAAACAAATAGGCTGCCACTCATGGTTAGTGTGATAGACAAGAGCCAAGCTCACTTGGACAGCCCCCTTGGCAACACTAAATTCATCCCATCAAAACTAACCTCAGCACAAACGCAACCCAAATATCCAACTGCCCTCCTGATGTCACTAGATTCCACACTACCTGTCATCATATTTCACATTCTCCTCTGTTGCTAGGTACCCTGGGCACCTTAATTTCCAAAGCTCCAGGTGCTGTTTTTCCTTGGGACTCAAATACAGAGTTTTTGGTTTCAATGCTATGATACCCAGGCTGAAATTTGAGAGAAACACCATCCATCAGGGCCTGTGAACCTAAAGGTCATATCTACAGATCTAAACACTACACTCTCTGTGTAGCAGCCCGGTACCCACATGCCAGCAGCCACTCAGGATGGAGCAAACTCTGTTGGGTAAGGAAGCAGATTTCCCATGTAAAGCAGTAAACTGATGTGAATTGTTATGATAAACAGGAGTCTTAGAGTTGTGGTCTATAATTCTGAAAAAGTATCTTTAAGGAAGAGAGAATAAAAGCCATTAACGTGGTTTTACGAAACTAGACAATAAAAAATCGTTACGGTAACCTCAATGTCTGCTCACCTCTTTATACTAAATTTTTCTAATACAGACATCAAAAACTTTGTTTTAAATTTTGATTTATGAAACAGTGGCATGTGAGATTATCAGTTCTTTTACCATTTACAAGATAAAATATGTGGATATGTATTTGTTACAAATGAGTGAATAATTAATTTGTTCTTCATGAAACTACTGATTTACTCAGGAATGAAATATGTAAAGCTGTTGAATTTAGTTACCTTGGTAACATCTGGAGTGAACCACTCTGTCTAAAAATATTTTCTCCTTTATTATTTATTCTTTATACAAAAATTATAAATACATGACTTTTATTAAAGACTCTCCTGATAAATGATGTTTCTCTTACCTGAAAAATGAATAAATGGTATACTATTTATTAATATGTATGACGATATCAGATTAAAGAAACAGATATAGTGTGTTTAATTTTTAACTATAATTGACATTGAATTTGTTTCATGTTAATGTAGATTTAGGTGTTTGTGGTTTTTTTTTGTTTTTTTTTTTTTTTGCTGTACGCGGGCCTCTCACTGTTGTGGCCTCTC
>NC_041232.1:46773497-46784408 GCF_002837175.3 Physeter macrocephalus | reverse complement strand
GTTGTGGAGCACAGGCTCCGGACGCGCAGGCCCAGCAGCCATGGCCCACGGGCCCAGCCGCTCCGCGGCATGTGGGATCTTCCTGGACCGGGGCACGAACCCTCGTCCCCTGCATTGGCAGGCGGACTCTCAACCACTGCGCCACCAGGGAAGCCCTAGATTTAGTTTTTAAATGTATCTTTAGCGTTATATTTTTTTTAACATATTGATAAAAATTTCTTACATGAAACTTTTATTATTTTTTAAAGGATTCTAGTACACAAATGTTAAATCACAGTTTTCTTCATGAATTAAATAATTGGACTTAAATGTGTCCATTATACTCTTCTTTGGATTTTCTTGGAAAGAAATAATCAGAAATGACCTTTCATACTTTAGCATAACCATATGACTTAGCATAAAAAAAGTCCATAAAATTCCAAATTACTCATACGTTTTTCCCCTAATTTTGTTTTTCAAACCTTGATATTTCCTTGTTAAAAGAATGTTATCAGTTTCTCAAATTAATAGCCGTGGAAACTGCTACGTCATATTTCTTATGGCCAGTTTCCTAAATTCTCTTGTCTTCTCTCCAAATGAGATCTTTTCTTGAACGGGTACATAAACAGAGTAATTTAAAAGTAGAATCTTGCGCTGTGAACACATTTTAATTTTCTCACAAAATAGGTTCACAAAATTGTTTAAAAATACTGTTTTGCTGAAAATTACACTGAATGCCCTTTGTTTTCATTTTTTACTAGAGCAAGGAACCTGGGCTTTGTTCTGGACCCTTGTCTATCTATTAACAATCTTAACTGTTCTTTTTTTTTTTTTTTCACTTTTATTGTAGTATAGTTGATTTACAAGGTTGTGTTAGTTTCAGGTGTACAGCAAAGTGTTTCAGTTATACATATACATATATTCATTTTTTTCAGATTCTTTTCCCATTTAGGTTATTACAGAATATTGAGTAGAGTTCCCTTGTGCTATACAGTAGGTCCTTGTTGGTTACCTATTTTATGTATAGTAGCGTGTGTATCTTAATCCCCATCTCCTGACTTATCCTTGACCCCTATGATTCCCCTCTGGTAACCATAAGTTTGTTTTTGATATCTTTTCTATTCTTAAGATTTTTTTTAGTCATCCACTCATTCTGCACTGCTGCTGTTTTAGTTTGAGCTTTCAGCAATGATGACTTAGATGGCTTCTACATCTCCTAACTGGTCTCCCCATCTTCCATTTTGTCACCTTCATACTATTCTCATCCAAGACAGTGTAATCTCTTTAAAGCATATTTTTTTCACATCACTTCCCACAGTAAATTAAAATTACTTCTGTTGACTCTCAAGGTAAAATCCAAGCTCTTTGATACACAAAACACTTATCTTCCTCCCTTTTTAGGTTTTCCTTTCTTCTGTCTCTCTTCTGCACTCAGCTCTCTACTCTTATTCCTCATGTGCCCTGCATATTCTTGCCTCTGTGACTTTGCACCTGCCAATGTCTAGGTGGGGACTGCTGTTCCCCAACTCTTCACCTGTTTAAAGCTTTGGAATTCAGCCACCTTCTTTAGAAACCTTCTCTGATGCCTTTATGCCTTGTTCTGGATTCCTTGTTCCTTTCTTACTCTGTAGTTCAGTTGCATGTTTATTTTTCTGTCTCTTTAAATTATCTGTGAACTCATTGACTCATTGAAGCTGCAGAGGTCTCTATTGGCCAAATATTTAACCCCCTTTTGGCCAAAAATAGGCACTCAGTAAACGTTTGTTGAATAAATGAATGAAGAAGTGAGCTGTACTACTCCTTCCGAATGTAAACATTATTTCCATGAATTTAATTGATTAGAAGGCATCAAATATTTCATTGCACCTTACAAAAGGAAAGCATATTTGAGAATAGCAGAAATCAAACAAAAATGTCACAAAAAATCACTGAATATTATTATTCTTGCTCACTGATATTTACATGGTTTCATCAATAGCCCTGCCCTAAAGGAAACAGTTTAATACTTTTGTCCATCATAATCCTTTAAAATTAATAGTAAATTCTTACCATAAATGTAAAGAGGAAATTAAGAGAAACAGAATTTTATTCTTTAGGTAAATTTTATTTCTCACTCTGAGTACATTGTTATTGATATATTTTCTTCTAAACAAGCTTATTATGTATTTTAAAGCCAGAAAAGTTTTCCTAATTCTGCTTCTCCTTTTTCCCTTTTTTCTACAGTTTTTCCATTTTTGTTATAGAAAAATTATATATACATTTAATTATATATTATAAATGATACATTTTATAATACATTATAAATTATACATAGAGTAGATAATAGAGAATATTAGAAAATCCAGTGCCACACTGTTAAGAGGACATCAGTATTCACGTTTTGGACTACAACTTTTCAGTCTTTTTGTTCTTGCGTTTATGTGTTTTCTTTTTACAAAATCGGGATCTTATTGACCACACCTGTCTGTAGCTAGTTTTCTCCATTCAGTGCCTCGTGACTCACATTTTCTTGTGTATTTAAAATGGAATATTGATTAATTCCATAATCTAAACGTTCCAATATAAGTTAAGCCAAATTTTTATTTTTGATAATTTATATCATTTCTAAATCTTGTATTATAAACAACACTGATATAACTGTCTTTTTACCTGCACAGAGATGCATGCAATGATTAAACTCCTTAGGCTTAATAGTCTTCATAATGACTGGAGCAAAGTTTCTGAGCACTTTTAATGTTTCAGATGCATATTAAACACCCATAGCTTGTACCAATATATACCCCACTAGCAAGGTGGAAGATGCTTTCATCAGAGAATTTTCACCAAATCTGGTTGTTCTCCCTGGAAAAACAAAAACTACTTGCAAAATAATTGGCAAATATCTTGTTCTCTCTCTTTTTTTTTTTTAATTTACTTTTCTCTGAGATTGCATTTGAGATTGAACTGTTTCCTTTGTTTCATCTTATTATTTTATTTTCTAATTATTTTACTTCACTTCTTGTGCTTAAATTTGCCTACTAGATTAAAAATAACAATGGCTACTTCACAAGTTTATTGCTAAGGATAAACTACACATTATATGTCAAATTAGGTAGCACAATGCCAAGCACACAATTGGAGCTCAATAAATGCTAGTTGAGTCTATTCTCTAGAGAATGGACTTGAGGATACGGGGAGGGGGAAGGGTAAGCTGGGACAAAGTGAGAGAGTGGCATGGACATATATACACAACCAAATGTAAAATAGATAGCTATGGGAAGCAGCCCCATAGCACAGGGAGATCAGCTCAGTGCTTTGTGACCACCTAGAGGGGTGGGATAGAGAGGGTGGGAGGGAGGGAGACTCAAGAGGGAGGGGATATGGGGACATATGTATATGTATAGCTGATTCACTTTGTTATAAAGCAGAAACTAACACACCATTGTAAAGCAATTATACTCCAATAAAGATGTTTAAAACAAAAAACCCCACAGTATCATCTACATTAGCATGCCAAAATGAAATACTTAGGTATAAATTTAACAAAATATGTATGAGATATATATGAGGAAAACTACAAAACTCTGATGAACAAAATCAAAGAAGAACTAAGTAAATAGACATCTTCCATGTTTATGACGAGGAAGATTCAATATTGTCAAGTTGTAAGTTCTCAATCCCAATCAAAATCATAGCACATTTTTATGGGTATTGTTTATGAATATTGTTATACCTCTTGATAAATTTATCCTGTTATCATTATAAAATTTCCTTTTATGTCTTGTACCAAAAAAAAAAAATGCTAGTTGAAGTAGAAACTGATTAGCATATCAATAAAATCAAAATATAAATGTTTCTTTCCAACAGATGATTCTGCTGCAGAGAGCTTTAATGGCAATGAGACTCTGGGGCATAGTTCAATTGCTTCAGGGGGAACACACTGCAGGGAGATGGGCGACTCTAACGGTGATGGCAAAACTGGGCTGGAGCAGGACGAGCAGCCACTGAACCTGAGTGACAGTCCCCTCTCAGCACAGCTGACTTCAGAATACAGAATAGATGACCACAGCAGTAATGGAAAAAACAAATATAAGAATCTGCTAATTTCTGACCTCAAGATGGAACAAGAAGCGAGAGAAAATGGAAGCAAGGTAAGGTCATGTTACGATTTTCAAAGAACTTTTAAGTTCTTTTAAGTTCATGAAGGTCACAAAGAAATACTTATTTATACAAGAGATAAAGATTATCGTCACTAAAAATATTTTAAACAAATCCCAACAATGGGTTAGCAAGAAATTTATAATCATAGATACTGTGTGTTCATGTTATATAAACAGAATAAATTTCAGGAATAACAGTGAACGAAATGCATCCTTCCTTAGGCAAAGTGGTGGGTTTTTATGTATGGAATCACTTGATTTAATGTGTCTCACTTATATAATCTTATGGATCTGTCTTTGGGAGTTTGTTGAACTCAGATGTGAAAGTTTAGCTCTCAGAACACAATTTTGAACTATAAAAAATCACTAGTTTCTCCTTGATTGGATAGGTGTATGTAGCAATAAAATTTCAAATAAATTCTTAAGTTTGCTTTAGAGACCTGTGGACTTCAGTCAGTAACTTACTTCATGTACATAGGAGAAATGTGTCAGTTTTCCGGATGAAACATATAGATTAAATAACTCCTGGAACAAACCATTTAGCATAAACTGTATTATACAAAAGACAGAAATGTGTTTCAGATATATTATCTAAATTTCTGGATTCTTTATATCAGAATAAATTACAGTCTTCCCCATTCCCAATGGATTTATTCTTTAAAAAATTAAGCTATGTATCTATCATTTTGAAATAATTCATGCTGATGACTTTGCTGTATAATTTTTGAAGGTATACTTTTGAATGCATGAGAATTTTTATAGCATATACATTTTCACTCCCTCCCCAACTCCCACTTCTAAGTTAGAGCTGTAGAATGGTCTTTTGAAATAGATCCTGAAAGCAAAATGTCTTAATCTGGATTAATTTCTGAATTTGCTAAAGCACTACGCTTTCTAAATTGGCTCTATTTAAATCCGCTTGCTTGCCTGAGGGTGTGTTGTTTTATCGTCTTTTAAGTAAGTTACTAGACATTATCAGACTCTTAAGCACTTCTGCCTGAGGAAGGCTGTTACAACTTTTGCAGTGGTAAATGCACAGTACTCTCTTTGGTGGTTTAAAGCCAGATCATACAAACACAGGTGATTTTATATTCACTAACATGATCTGAATCACCACGTTACATTTTACAGAACAAAATAACCCTTAAGTTTCCGTGCCCTCCACATAATCCTGTCTTTATAAAACTTAATCACAAAATGTCCCTTTAATGCTATATATCTGCAGAAATTTTTTTCTAAAATCATCCAATGGTTTGCTCTTCTCTTCTTTCCCCCCTTGTTCAATATTACCATAGAAACTATGCTCATTAAAACACATTCTTCCATACATTAGACAGAATGAAGTTACTTTCCTACCTCTTTCAAAATGGGGCTATAAAAAGCACAGATTGATTGAGCTGTGAAGAGTAAGATAGGAAGTGGCCCCCGGGGAGAAGGAGACACCTCTGAGGAAGAAGGTTTAATGGTTCGGTTAAAGAACAGCTTCCACAGCTGACTGAGAAGTAGCCAGAGAGACAAAAGACAAATCAGAAGGGCATAGTGTAGGAAAGCTAAGCAAAGTCCATCTTTCAAGAAAGAGAGCAGTCAGCTTTGATAGACACTGCTAAGAAATCAAATCAGATGAAATAGAAAATAATTGAATTTTTAAGAATAGTTGTGGCAGCATGTTGGGACCAGAATCCAGAGGGAATTTTTTCAAAAAGGATATATTAAATATCTGTCACACTTACAGCAATGGGTAGATAATAGAGACAACTCAAAGACAGAAGAGTCTTTATTCATATGGCTCTTAATACATTCGTGGTGAGAGTACATACGTTACCAAGTGCAATCTCATACTGCTCACCGCAGGACAGTCCAATAAGTTGAGGTGTTGGGGTAAGGAGTAGCGACTTTGTTCAGAAAGCCAGCAGACCAAGAAGATGGTGGATTAGTGTCCCAAAGAACCATCTTATCCAAGTTAGAATTCAGACTTCTTTTATACTAAAAGGGGAGGGTGTGTGGTTGGTCGGTGCAGACTTCTTGGTGTGGGAATCCTTTGTTCTTGTAGCTGTCCAGGCAGGTCCGGTCATAAATGTTATTCTCTGTTGTGCAACTTTTTATCTCTATATGAATGGAAAAGTGTTATACCTTTAAACGTCATAGCCTTGAGAATGGGCCATCCTGTATATTTCAGGCTGTAGGCAACATTTTTAACTTGTAGCCAAAACAATAGAACACGAAGGTTAAAGTAAAATAAACAGATCCAGTATGGAGTCAGATTTGTTCTTCCCTATTACACATATACATAGAAAAGTTTCTTAGCAAAAACGTAGGCAAATATCTATTCCTGTGTTAAAACATGGAGAGTTCTGAAGAAGAATATACTATTTCTGTTGAAGTAATGAAGAGGGCTTCCTTCAGGAAGTGAGTCTTGTACTTTGAAGGAATTGTAAGACTGCCATTTTTCGGAAGGATTCTCTTATTAGACACTGTGAAGGACCTGGAATGGAGACAGGAAGGGTGAGTTGGCCTCCTAGACTAGGAAACTACTGTCCATTCCGAGATAGGTATGACTTCATAACATGGTATACGAGGAAAAACCCAAAATCATTATGCAAGGTAGACTATTTGCCACCAATTAATTTATTCACCAAGTATTTATCGAGGAACTCCTACATGCAAGGCACTGTTAGAGAAAGCAAAAATATGAAAATGAGCAAAGCGGGGTCCCTGACTCTCAAAAACTTATAGTCTATCAGGAAAGAGAAGCAAACTTGTAATTATAATCTGATTCCATAAGTAATATGTTGGGCATATGGCAGGGTGACATGAGAGAGCAGAGGTGGGCCACCCATAGGACCATGATGAATCTTAAGGAAGACTTTATAGAGATTGATGCCAGGGATAAGTGTGAAGGGCAAGAAGTGATTCAGATGGGGAGGATTATTTATGGTAGAGCATGTTTCAAGGCCTAGAACAGTGAGAGAGTACTCTGAGCATGGAGATTGGCAAGGAGCTTAGCATGGCCGCAGTGGAGAACGTGTGGAGGAATGGAGGATAAAGAGGCTCTATCATGAAGGTTTTGTAGGCCAGTTTAAGGACTTTGGATTGTATCCTATAGGTAGTGTTTAGCATGATAAGGTTGTGGTCAGCTTGGAATTTTAGAAAGA
This sequence comes from Physeter macrocephalus, assembly GCF_002837175.3. NCBI lineage: Eukaryota > Metazoa > Chordata > Mammalia > Artiodactyla > Physeteridae > Physeter > Physeter macrocephalus. The sequence continues at coordinate 46,777,138 of NC_041232.1, read as the reverse complement.
TTATTCTGGCAACGTTGTAGTGGATGAATACAATAGGGACCAGGAGAAAAAGACAGAAAATAGTTAGAGAGTTATTGTGGCAGTCCAGGAAAATTATAATGCAGAGGCATAGTAAAAAAAGTAATAATGAACAAGATACTTTTGTTCTTTTGACACTGTGTCTGCAGGACTACCATATACAGCTCCATAGGTTGTATATTGCCAAACTCTTGAGAATGTCTTTCACATAGATTACCATATGAATGGCCTCTTTACCTCTATACATTCCATTAGGATGTAAATTCTATGAGTATAAGAATGATGTCTACCTTGCTCACTGCGGTATGTCTAGCACATGGCTTAATATCTGGTACATAGTAGTTTCTCAAATATTTTGGAGAAATAAAGTTTTACTGAATGTGGAAAGTGAAGCAGAGAACATTTTAGTAAGACTCCAGGATTTAGGGTCTGGTTTCCTGAGTGGATGGTGATTACATTTACTAAGATTCAAAATGAGAAACATTTGAAGGAAGGTGGTTTGACATATAAAGTTTATGGTATTTATACAGTACCCATTAGAGATGTTTAATAGGTATTGGGGACATATGCTTCAGATTAGAAGAAACATCCAGGTTGGAGAGAGAGACATTTGAAAGATTTCAGAGAAGTGCTGCTTGAAGCTGTTATGGTTGATAAGATCACCTCAGAATTACATAGACTAAGGAGAGAGGAGCTCAAAATATATCATCCTGCAGAATGTAAACCCATCAGGAACAAGTGGCATAGAAGGAGTTTGTAGGGAAAAAAGAACCCCAAAAGAAAATGAAGGCAGCCAGATAAGAAGAGGGGATATTTTAGAAGCCAGAATACAGGGCATTTCAAAATTGATGTAAGTGGTTAAATGGAGTAATCCTTAGGTGAAGTGACATAGGTCTAAACTTGGAGGATGTTTAGGAGAGTTAAGGCTTAGAGTAGGGTTCAAAACCCATGACAGAGGAAGAATTAGCAGAGTTAGTGGGAAATTGGATTGATGTTAGTTGTAGAGGCTGGGTAGGAAAGCTGAATCATTTTTATTGTGAAGGAGACTGTATCTGGAATTTTGCTTCAGGAATTCTTCTTGCAATCCAACTCTAAACACAGAGTGCCGCAAGGCTGTCCAGGTGACCTTCATGTAAAGGTTTAGCAAACTCATCTGTTCAGTGCTATCTTTTCAAGTCCTTAGGAATGTTTCATCAATTCTGTGCAAATTTATAAAGTGACACTATTACCAATTCTTTCTTCCAATATTTTTGAGGCTAGCCTCTGTTTTACCTTGGAGGAATATAAAAGCCTAAATTATGTAGTATCTCTGAGAAACTTAGATTCCAGTGAGTTTAATATTGACCTATTTCACAATTTTATTATGAAGAAAATCAAGCAAAAATGATTATAAAGCATTTTTAAAACTTAACAGTGAATAGAAATGCTTAAAAAGAATAGCTGAACTGGACTAGGCCATTTACAAATTGCTTATTATTATGCAAAGTCACTTACTGGACTAGCTGGGAATCATATTAACCAATCTAAAGAAGAAATCTATTGCATGAAAAGAGTTTAGGAGTTATTTATTTGCTACTTGCAGATGGCCACATTTTTAAAGGACAACTGGTAACATTAGAGCCCAGAAGAAAGTGGAAATGTTGATTAAGAGCTTGGAAAATAAGACTCAGGAGGAAGCATTAAGGGACTAGTTATATGAAAAAAGAAAGACCAAGAAAACCCAAATCTGGGTATAGATATGTTCAAAATTATTAATAGATGAGAACAGAAACAAACCTAGAACTCTAATGGAGGGAAATACATAACTTAAAAACATGTATCATAGATTTTTTTTTCTTTTTGGTTTTCTCTTTTTCTCTTAGTATCTGTGATCCAGCTGCCTTTTACTTAATATGGTAAAATATTCTGAATCAATCCCTGAAAGAATAATCTTTCAAGTAATAACTGCAGTAGGAAGGTAATTATTGTTTGAGGGTTAATGTTTCACTGTAGTTGCTACATATTTAGTTTTTGGCTTAGTTCCCAGGACCCTTCAATCTTCACTTCACTTAAAAATATGTTTTTCCTCAATGTGGCCCATGTGACATTATTTTCAATCTTTCCTTTAAATTTTTATCAAAATGGATATTACCATTCAAATTAAAGTTTATAAAATATTTCTCACAATTACCATTAATAATTGCCATGTGATTTTATTTAGATATGATGAATGGAAGCAGTTGATTTTTTCAAAGTATCTCTTTGAAATATTTAGGTGTAATGAGATTGCCTTTGAAACATAGGAATGGTGGATTAACTTTTGGAATAATATTATTTTGGTCTTTGTCATGTGGCTATTCCAGCTTATTTTTGTTTTAATTTGATGATTTTCAATTTCTGGCTTCTTGGTGTTGTGTAGAGATTTTTGGCCCATATGTGGTTCAGGTTGAAACAACAATATATATTCAACAAATGTTCCTAATATGTGCTAGGCATTAGCCTGGGTGCTAGAAGGACAAAGAAAAAAAAAGGTCTCCATCATTAAGAACTCACATTTTAGCCAGAAAGATAGACACATAAATAAATAGGTGTATTATAACATGGAAATTAGTTTGCGTGTGAGAATGCCTTCTAGGCCTATTAGCCATGCCTTGGAAAGTTCTCAAGTTAATTCGTAACAGTTAAGTAGGAGATAGTCACCTGGTGAAGGGGAGAAGGGAATTCTTAATGAGCAGAGCATTAAGTTAGTGTCTAGAAATGTTGAGGGTGGAAGTGGTGAGAGATGAGTCTGGAGAAGTAGTTCAGGTGTAAGATTAGGGTAGGCTATGAATGCCCTTTTATTGCTTGAACTTCACTTTGTAGTTAACAGGGAATCACTTTAGGATGTTGGATAGGAATATAGCATGGTCTGATTGTGTTTTGGGATTCATCATTGTGGCATCTTTGTTACAAAATGGCTTTAAGTGGCATAAAAAGGGAGGAGGCTGTAAACAGAGCATGAGGTCCTGCCTTAGTGAGGCGGTAGTAGGGATGAAGATGAAAGCAGAGATTTAAGAAATATTTAGAATGTTAAATGGACAGAATTGCGTGTGAAAGAAACTAACAGCCACAGGATAAAGGGATGATGACACTGAGATGCCATATCAACTCTAATAATGATGAACACTTGTGTAATGCTTTCATATTTTTAACTTAAACCAATTCATTGTATCTGATAAGGAGAGAATGTGTAATCACCAGTCTCACTGAAACGTAAGGGCATAGAATCTAGTGGATGTTATACTATTTAACTGAAATTAACTATATATCAATAGTTACTTAAGCAGTATAGCTTAGTATTGAACCCAGATCATCTGAAACCCATGTGCTTTTCACTACACCCACATTGGCTGATGCTGTGTAACACCAGTTATGTTTATGGACCTATATGGAGGCTATGACGGGCAAATAATTCAGAGAGGCAGAGATCTAGTACAATTAGCAGATAGTTACTTGATAAATGGCAAATACTTGCAGTGACATTTCTTTTACAAATATATATTTTTTGCTCTTGTTTTTTTTTTTTTTTTTTTTTTTTTTTTTTTTTTTTGCGGTACACGGGCCTCTCACTGTTGTGGCCTCTCCCGTTGCGGAGCACAGGCTCC
>NC_041232.1:46764932-46773416 GCF_002837175.3 Physeter macrocephalus | reverse complement strand
GAACCCGTGTCCCCTGCATCGGCAGGCAGACTCTCAACCACTGCGCCACCAGGGAAGCCCATTTTTTGCTCTTCTTTATGAATTATTTTACAAAATGAAAATAACATACCAGATGCCTCTGTTGAAAACCTAAGCAAGTCTACAAAATATCCATTTATTGTTTTAGTGCATGAATGTAAAAACAAATGGGTAGGAGCTGAGTTAGAGTGGGTCTTTAAAAAGCCCCAGGGTAAATTTTAAGCTTAAGTTTTATTAGCTACTAATTTAAAATAGTATTCATGTAATATATATATATATATATGCACATACATATATACCTATATATTTACATATGTGTTATATAGCTAGTGTATATAAAACACACACATATAGTGTATTTTATCCTTACAAGTTGTCTGGACTTCAGTTCTGCTAGTTATTGGACATATTTTTCCTTCTGTTCTTAGTACATTTTTTAAATCAAAATATATACAAGAATGATATAGTATAAATTGGTTTTATACTCTCTATCCTATTTGCAATCTAAATTTAAAAGTATATAATGCTTTTGTGAAAAAATGCTTGCTTTGCTCATAGACTGTAAAATTATTTACACTATAGAAAAATTCAATCTTGAAAATCAGGAACTACTTCATTTTGCATTTGAAGAAATTGAGATGAACCCAACTGACTCCTACCACCCAAATCAGTGTCCTTTTGAATTCTTATGCTGTCATGCTTACTGTTATATATGCTTATATTCTTTATAAGTTATTACAGAAAAACGGATGGTAGAACTACCATTTTTGAGTGCCTGCTATGCGTGTCTCAGTACATGTTAGATCATTTCACATTTGTTATCTCAGGAGAATGGAGAAGGCAAAGGACTTTTATCATTTATATCCTGAAGTATGCAAAGTGAAGTTGATTTTAATTTCCCATATGCAGCAAAATATCAATTTTGAGTTCCTTTCCAAACATGTAAGAGTTCAGTTGGGTCAAAACACAATCTCAACTGATCCTTCAGCCTTCAGTTCCATACATTCATAAATAATCTGGTTAGAATGATAGGTTGTATCTTTAACCAAAGTACAAAAAAAAAAAAATGGACTACTTGTTACCTTTGTGTTTATTTGATGGTTCATCAATAGCTCAAAAAGAAATGAGTTTTATTTTGTATGTTTTTGTGTTCAGTGTTTTTTGATGTTTCTGGAGGATATTTTCTTATTTTGTTTTATCAGTGTATGTGTGTTTGTCTGTTTTACTTATGTTCTATCAGTTGGAATAATATCAAATAGTTAAAAATGTAATTTGGTCTGTAGGTGTCTTGAGAGAATGGTAGAGGAACCCTAAGAGAAAGAAATGGAGTTGAAATACCCTGCAGTGATTTATACATGTCTCAAAATAATGGATATTAACAGCATTCCTTGAAACACTTGATGTTGACCCCAATTTGGGGAAAGAATAAAAGAAGAAAAATTAATGCCAGAGACAGAGAGCAGTACATTCTAATTTGTCTCAATATAATAGCTTATGATTTTCATTAATATTAACTATTTGATGAGTCTTAAAGTATACCCCCTAAGAGCAACTATCTGTAGCCTCGTTATTAGTATTTTTAAAATATTCTTGAAATGGAGATCCTGGAGTTAGCTGGGGTCAAGAGGGTAACTCAGATAACAGAGTTAAAAAGAAGAGAATTAAGTCATTAACTTGGTCCTAAAGAATTATAATAACAGGTAACCTTCACTGAGTTCTTACTATTTTCCTGGCACTCTTCTAAGAGCTAACTCATGTAATCCTTATAACAACACAATGGAATTAGGCTCAGTTATCATTCCCATTTTTTCACATATGGAAAAACTAAGACCCATAGAATTTATAAATATGGCTATACTAAGAATTCTATAATTTGGATTTGAACCCCAAATCATTTGACTCACATTTCATCCACTACAGTGTAAGTTGAGGTCATGGGGTAGGGTCTGAAAATGAGCAAAAGCAAATTTGACTTAATGCTGAGACCCCTAGCTGCTATTTTATGGTTCACAGTTGTTCCCTGATCAGGAAGCAATACTGCAGCTCTGTGACTTTGAGCATCTATACTTTTTAAGCCTGGATACTTCATCAGTAAAATGCGGATAATAATACTTAACCTGTAGGCAATTGTGAAGATTAAATAAGGCTGTGTTCATTTTTCACATAAATGCACAGTAAATGGAATTGCTGTGGTGATTGTTTTTGACTCCAGAATTTGAGGCTTAGCCTAATCTTGCAAAAATGTTCTCAATTCATAAATATTTATTTGGGGAGTTGAATATCCATTTTTAATAGCCTACTAATTACTTAACTCAGATTGATGATTTGAAGAAGCATATTTATTTCAACTAGTGTGTGCTACTTTCCTTTTCTTCCTCTTTTTGTCTCCTTTTCCTTATTTTGTTTTAGTTACACTTATTTTCCAGGAATCTAGAATATATAATACATTCCCAGAGGCATTTTACAGGCATTTATTCTAGGACCCATTTCTGGGAATTTATAACATGTACTCATAGAAATAGATCCTAGGATATCTTGGAACTGCTGCTTATTAAAATCTTTCCTGACTCTGTTGGAATTTGTCCAATTCAAATGTCACCTTCCTTCATAACACCTTCTTTGATTACCTCAACCAGGAAAAAAATCTCTTCTCTTTCCAACTTTTGGAAGGATGATCCATGAAGAATGAGTACGAGGTGGTGGGTGATGGATTGTGTGGTCATACACTAAAGTGATTTACATGTGTGAGGCTTGCTCCTACAAAATGTTTATTGAAGGGAAAAGATACAGTGATGTGGGAATATATTGTATTGATATTATTCTACCCACTTTCTCACAGTAGCAGTTTCCTCACATTGTATCTTGGCTTCCTTGAACTCCCCACTGTGCAACTGACTCTGGTCTTAATATGAATTAATGGAATATGAATATGTCCTATTCCAGGTAATATGTATACAGTCTTACCTCTCTGGGCCAGACATTCTCATTTGAATATTTCACAGTAAACTGTGACTCAAATGGATATGACACTAAAAGCACAAACAACAAAATCAAAAATCAATAAATGGGGCTACATCAAACCTAAAAGCTACTGCACAGCAAAAGAAATAATCAACAAAATGAAAAGGCATCCTACCGAATGGGAGAATCATTTTGCAAACCATGTATCAGAAAGGGTTAATAGCCAAAATATTGGGTTGGCCAAAAAGTTCGTTTGGGGTTTTCTGTAAGATGTTACAGAAAACCCCGAATGAACTTTTTGGCTAAACCAATAAATGAAGAGTTCATACAATTAAATAGCAAAAAAGGAAGGAAGAGAAGGAGGGAGGGAGAAAGGGAGGGAGGGAGGGAGGAAGGAAGGAAGGAAGGAAGGCAGGCGGGGCGGGAGCAATCTGACTAAGAAATGGGCAGAGGCACTAGATAGAAATTTTTCCAAATAAGTTATCCAAATGGCCAACAGGTACATGAAAAGATGTTCAACATCACTAATCATCAGGGAAATACAAATCAAAACAACAATGAGATATCATCTCACACCCAGTATAATGTCCATCATCAAGAAGACAGAAGAGGGCTTCCCTGGTGGCGCAGTGGTTGAGAGTCCGCCTGCCGATGCAGGGGACACGGGTTCGTACCCCGGTCCGGGAAGATCCCACGTGCCGCAGAGCGGCTGGGCCCGTGAGCCATGGCCATTGAGCCTGTGCGTCCGGAGCCTGTGCTCTGCAATGGGAGAGGCCACAACAGTGAGAGGCCTGCGTAACGCACACACACACACACACACACACACACACACACACACACACACACACACACACACACACACACACACAGACAGAAGATAACAAGTGCTGGCAAGGATGTGGAGAAAAGGGAAACCTTATATACTGTTGGTAGAATGTAAGTTGGTTCAGCCACTGTGGAAAACAATATGAAAAATTTTTTAAATCAAAGAATTAAAAAATAGATCTACAATATAATCCAGCAGTTCTACCTCTGGGTATATACCTGACGGAAATGAAAACAGAATATCAAACAGATATATGAACTCCTGTGTTTATTACAGCATTATTCACAATAGCCAAGATATGGAAGCAACCTAAGTGCCCATTAATGGATGAATGGATAAATAGGATGTTGGGATACACACACACACACACACACACACACACACACACACACACACACACACACAATGAAATATTATTCAGCGATGAGAAAGAAGGACACCTTGCCGTTTGCACCAACATGGGTAAATCGAGAGGATATTATGGTAAGTGAAATAAGTGAATGAATGGATAAATAGGATGTGGGGGTACACACACACACACACACACACACACACACACACACAAAATGAAATATTACACAGACATAAAAAAATCTTGCCATTTGCAATAACATGGATGTAACTAGGGGGTATTACGCTAAGTGCTCTCACCACACACACAAAATGAAATATTATTCAGCAATGAGAAAGGATACCTTGCCATTTGCAACAGCATACATAGAGAGGACTTTATGCTAAGTGAAATAAGTCAGATAGAGAAAGACAAACACTGCATGATATCACTTACCTGGAATCTAAAAAAGACAAACTTGTAAAAACAGAGAGTAAAATGTTGGTTACCAGGGGATGGAATTGAGGAGGTAGGACAGATGTTTAAGGATACAAACTTGCGATAAGTAGTAAATAACTCCTAGAGATATAATGCACAGTATACTGAATATAAACAACAATATTGTACTATAATCATCAAACATTTTAAGAGACTAGATCTTGATTATTACGACCACTAAAAAAATGATAATTATGTGATATGATAGAGGTGCTGATTATCACTACAATGTTCATCAGTTTACAAATATATAAATGTGTCAAATTAACATGCTGTGTACCTTAACTTTACACAATGTTATATGTCAAATATATTTCAATAAAAAAAAACAGTGAATCAAATGAAGTAAATTTTCAATATGGTGATTGAGGAAGATAGCATCATAGCAGGTTGGTAAAGGAGATATTTAGGGGGCTATGAGGTCTTGTGTTGTGATTCTCAAATGTGCAAACAATATAAAGAAAATTAAGTGTTTTTAATTGATTTCACTTTGGTGCTTATGACAAATATTTTTGAGACAATCTTTATAGACATTTTCAGTTCACAGCAAAACTAAAAGGAAAGTACAGAGATTTCCCATATACCCCTTGTTCCACACATGCATAACCTCCCCCATGATTAACATCACCCACCAGAGTAGTACATGTGTTAAAATTGATGAGCCTATGCTGATACATCATAATCACCCAAGTCCACAGTTTACCTCAGGGTTCACTCTTGGTCTTGTATATTCTTTGGATTTGGACAAATGCATAATGACAGGCATCCATCATTATGATATCATACAGAGTGTTTTCACTGCCCTTAAAAATGCTCTGTGATCTCCCTATTCATCTCTCCACCACTTAAGACAGGCTTTTAAAAACCAAAATTAACCTGTGATATTTATTTCTACATTTTAATTAAAATATTATTCCTGGTGTTAGCTTTCTCATCAGAGATGCTGCTATAATGCTGAAGTAATTGTCTTTAGGTCAGAATTGTCTGAGTTATCAAATACTCCTCAGTTCCTGTATGGGCAGAGTACTATAGACTGTGGAAGCTATAGAATTGCTTCTGAAGGAGCTATTACATAAACCAATTAAAAGATGAAAATAGATGAATGTCCATCCTTATGTGCAAAACTGTTCTGTGAAAACGCAAAGGAATTGAAGGTTTCATGGAGGAAAGCATTTGTATGAACCCAAAGAGTAAGGATATGTTATGATGAGAGAAGGTTAAGGAGCTGAACGGAAAGCAGAGAATAAAGTCACAAAAACAAGAATATGCCAAAGTGATCTGAGAGCAAATAACCTTGAGTTTGGATGGACTAAGGAGTGCATAAGAGCGAGTCAGGGCAGACATTTCCCAGCCCTAATGTGTGCTCCTTCGTTGGTATCCCTGAGCTTGGGGAACCATGGAAGAATACAAGTAGCCAAGCAGCAGAGTGATGCACTGACAGCCTTGGGCAGGAGCATGGATGTGTCAGCGCTACATGGAACGGTTTGAGGATGCTGGAGACAGGAGGTGGAGGGAAGCTTTCCCGGGGAGAGGTGCAAGGGCCTTTGCCGGGGCAGGAACCATGCCAGCCTGTTTTGTGCTTAAGGAGTTTCAGATTCTAAAGGGGCGGTTAGGCATGAGTGGCTGCCAGGTGGAAATGTGAGGCCAACCTTGAGAAGAAAGACTAGAGAGGAAAGAAGTAGGAGTCATCCACACAGTGTCAGCAGGAGATCAGATAGGAAATTGGCAACCAGCAGACCCGAGCCTTTCTCTATCGGATGAAAGAAGAGAGAACAGGGAGGAGGGGTAGAGATGAAGCTGACAGAGAGCCAGAAAACACAGAGAAGCTGGCCTGTCCAGCCCCATATACAAGAGGGAGGCGATGGATCATTTTCAAGGTGGTTCATTTGGAGAGTTGGAGAAGGGAAGGAGCCATTGACTTGGGTGGAAGGCCTAGAGGCCTTCCAGAGGGCAGTTTCAGCTGAGTGGTGAGAACAAAGGCAGATCTTGGAGAACTGAGGTGTGAGTCAATATATGGTTTCCTTCTAAAAAGGGTTCATCGGATTTGTATGATTTTTAAAATTATATTTGGTTAAATTAATGGTATGATTATAAAAATGAAATATAAGTTTAAGTTAATATTTCAACATACTGCCTTAACATTGGCTTTTCAACTGAATTCAACAAATTCAGATTTGAGCACCAATTACATACTAAGCAGTAAGATTGCTGAAATGAAAAAGACATAGGTCTTCTCTCCAGGGGCATCAAGAAAAGAGGAGAGACAAACACATTACTCTATGATAGTCTGCTAAGTACAGTCATTTAAGATTGAAAATAAGTCACATGTGTAAGTGGATGATTCATTTTCTTGAGAGGAGAGGTAGGAGTGGAAGATTGGGATGGTCAGGAAAGATTTTCCTGGGAACATCCTATTTCGCCTGAGTGTTAAAAGGAAAATAGTTTTCATCCAGAAAAGGGAAGAAAAGTGATTCAGACTTTTGCAGTTGACTAAACTGTGAGGGCTTGGACAGATTACTTAATCTTGCTTTAATTCAATTTTACTTACCCATAAAATGAGAGAATAATCCTTATTGCTTAGAATTCTTCATTTAGACATATATATTTACTGTTTTCTATGGGCAAAACTTTGAGTTAAATGCTAGAGATATGGGAAATGTGATGAAAACCAAATGAAAGAAAGAACCTGGAAAATGTGATGAACACCAAATAAAAAAAAGACACTGGAAATGTTTCTTTTGTCCTAAGACAAAAGAAAAAGGAACTATCGTTATTTGTATTATGATTGTAAATGAATGAAACCACGCAGTAGGTTAAGCAGGTAAAGTAACAAGAAAGGATCTTTCAGCAAGGAGGAAAATGTGATTCCATTTGCATTTTAGAAAGCCAAATAGATAGTACACTCTTCTAATTCACTAAGGTATTTTAAATGGTCAAAGTGCTAGATTTGCAAAAGGGATGAAGTAAATAAACTTTATTTCATCCATCAAACAAACATGTCTTGAGGGTCTACTATGAGTCAGGTATCATGCTGGACTCTGAGGATGCTGAGCCTACGCTCCGCAACGGGAAAGGCCACAGCAGTGAGAGGCCCGCATACCGAAAAAAAAATAAATGTAAAATAAAATTGTGTCTGTACCTCTTGCAAAAATATTATTATGCAAGGATACAAAGAATGAGCATGAATGAGTTTTCCTGGGGATATTATTTACTTTCAAAATATTTCCTACAAGTAAGATAAACACAGTTAAAGATGTCTATGTTAGGAAGGAACGATCCCAACCCAGGTTTTTACCTTAAGTATGACGCATGATTATTTTAGACATTAACTTTAGTAAATTTTAGACAGTAACTTTAGTCACTTCTTCATGGAAGTTTCATTAATCTACAGTGATCCAAAGTCATGTTTTGACTTCCTTTAATGAGTGAGAAGGTAAATGGGGACTTAATTTTTATGTGTTAGAAATTTTTATTTAACACTTCTATTGGATGCTTATATTTATTTTTAATTCTTTTTTAATTTTAGAATTTTATTTTTTTATACAGCAGGTTCTTATTACTTACCCATTTTATACATATTAGTGTATATATGTAAATCCCAATCTCCCAATTCATCACACCCCCACCCCCACCACCACTTTCCCCCCTTGGTGTCCATACGTTTGTTCTCTACAACTGTCTCTATTTCTGCCCTGCAAACCAGTTCATCTGTTCCATTTTTCTAGGTTCCACATATCTGCATTAATATACGATGTTTGCTTTTCTCTTTCTGACTTCCTTCACTCTGTATGACAGTCTCTAGATCCATCCACGTCTCTACAGATGACCCAATTTTGTTCCTTATTATGGC
>NC_041232.1:46760949-46764723 GCF_002837175.3 Physeter macrocephalus | reverse complement strand
GACCTGGCTATTGTAAATAATGTTGCAATGAATATTGGGGTGCATGTGTCTTTTTGGATTATGGTTTTCTCTGGGTATATGCCCAGAGGTGGGATTGCTGGGTCATATGGTCATTCTATGTTTAGTTTTTTAAGGAACCTCCATACTGCTCTCCATAGTGGCTGTCTCAATTTACATTCCCACCATCAGTGCAAGACGGTTCCCTTTTCTACACACCCTCTCCAGCATTTGTTGTTTGTAGATTTTCTGATGATGCCCATTCTAACTGGTGTGAGGTGATACCCCATTGTAGTTTTGATTTGCATTTCTCTAATAATTAGTGATGTTGAGCAGCTTTTCATGTGCTTCTTGGCCATCTGTATGTCTTCTTTGGAGAAATGTCTATTTAGGTCTTCTGCCCATTTTTGGATTGAGTTGTTTGTTTCTTTAATATTGAGTGGCATGAGCTGTTTATATATTTTGGAGATTAATCCTTTGTCAGTTGCTTCATTTGCAAATATTTTCTCCCATTCTGAGGGTTGTGTTTTCGTCTTGTTTGTAGTTTGCTTTGCAAAAGCTTTTAAGTTTCATTAGGTCCCACTTGTTTATTTTGGTTTTTATTTCCATTATTCTAGGAGGTGGATCAAAAAAGACCTTGCTTTGATTTATGTCAAAAAGTGTTCTTCCTATGTTTTCCTCTAAGAGTATTATAGTGTATGGTCTCTAATCCATTTTGAATTTATTTTTATCTATGGTGTTAGGGAGTCTTCTAATTTCATTCTTCTACATGTAGCTGTCCAGTTTTCCCAGCACCACTTATTGAAGAGACTGTCTTTTCTCCATTATATATCCTTGCCTCCTTTGTCATAGATTAGTTGACCATGGGTGTGTGGGTTTATCTCTGGGCTTTCTATCCTGTTCCATCGATCTATATTTCTGTTTTTGTTCCCGTACCATATTGTCTTGATTACTGTAGGTTTGTAGTATAGTCTGAAGTCAGGGAATATGATTTCTCCAGCCCCATTTTTTTCCCTCAAGACTGCTTTGGCTATTCGGGGTCTTTTGTGTCACCATACAAATTTTAAGACTTTTTGTTCTAGTTCTGTAAAAAATGCCATTGGTAATTTGATAGGGATTGCATTGAATCTGTAGATTGCTTTGGGTAGTATAGTCATTTTTACAATATTGATTCTTCCAATCCAAGAGCATGGGATATCTCTCCATCTGTTGGTATCATCTTTAATTTCTTTCATTAGTGTCTTATAGTTTTTTGCATACAGGTCGTTTGTCTCTCTAGGTAGGTTTATTCCTAGGTATTTTATTCTTTTTGTTGCAATGGTAATAGGAGTGTTTCCTTAATTTCTCTTTCAGATTTTTCACCATTAGTGTATAGGAATGCAAGAGATTTCTGTGCATTAATTTTGTACATGCAACTTTACCAGATTCATAGATTAGCTCTAGTAGTTTTCTGGTGGCATCTTTAGGATTCTCTCTATATAGTATCATGTCATCTGTAAACAGTGACAGTTTTACTTCTTCTTTTCCTATTTGGATTCCTTTTATTTCTTTTTCTTCTCTGATTGCCATGGCTAGGACTTCCAAAGCTTTGTTGTATAATAGTGGCGAGAGTAGACATCCTTGTCTTGTTCCTGATGTTAGAGGAAATGCTTTCAGCTTTTCACCATTGAGAATGATGTTTGCTGTGGTTTTGTCATGTATTGCCTTTATTATGTTGAGATAGGTTCCCTCTATGTCCACTTCCTGGAGAGTTTTTATCATAAATGGTGTTGAACTTTGTCAAAAGCTTTTTCTGCATCTATCGAGATGATCATATGATTTTTATTCTTCAGTTTCTTAATATGGTATATCACATTGATTGATTTGCATATATTGAAGAATCCTTGCATCCCTGGGATAAATCCCACTTGATCATGGAGTATGATCCTTTTAATGTGTTGTTGGATTCTCTTTGCTAGTATTTTGGGTTTTTTTGCATCTATATTCATCAGTGATATTGGTCTGTAATTTTCTTTTTTTTGTAGTATCTTTGTCTGCTTTTGGTATCAGGGTGATGGTGGCCTCATAGAATGAGTTTTGGAGTGTTCCTTCCTCTGCAGGGTTTCAGTTTTTCACCATTGAGGATGATGTTGGCTGTGGGTTTATCATATATGGTCTTTATTATGTTGAGGAAAGTTCCCTCTCTGCCTACTTTCTGGAGGGTTCTTATCATAAATGGGCGTTGAATTTTGTCAAAAGATTTCTCTGCATTTACTGAGATGATCATATGGTTTTTTCCTTAAATTTGTTCATATGGTGTATCACATTGATTGATTTGCTTATAGTGAAGATTCCTTGCATTCTTGGGATAAACCTCACTTGATCATGGTGTATGATCCTTTTAATGTGTTGTTGGATTCGGTTTGCTAGTATTTTGTTGAGGATTTTTACGTCTATGTTAATCAGTGATATTGGCCTGTAATTTTCCTTTTTTGTGACATCTTTGTCTGCTTTTGGTATCAGGGTGATGGTGGCCTCGTAGAATGAGTTTAGGAGTGTTCCTCCCTCTGCTATATTTTGGAAGAGTTTGAGAAGGATGGGTGTTAGCTCTTCTCTAAATGATTGATAGAATTCCCCTGTGAATCCATCTGGTCCTGGGCTTTTGTTTGTTGGAAGATTTTTAATCACCGTTACAATTTCATTACTTGTGATTGGTCTGTTCATATTTTCTATTTCTTCCTGGTTCAGTCTTGGAAGGTTATACCTTTATAAGAATTTGTCCATTTCTTCCAGGTTTTCCATTTTATTGGCATAGAGTTGCTTGTAGTACTCTATTAGGATGCTTTGTATTTCTGCAGTGTCTGTTTTAACTTCTCCTTTTCCATTTCTAATTTTATTGATTTGAGTCCTCTCCCTCTTTTTCTTGATGAGTCTGGCTAACGGTTTATCAATTTTGTTTATCTTCTCAAAGAATCAGCTTTTAGTTTTTTTGATCTTTGCTATTGTTTTCTTTGTTTCGATTTCATTTATTTCTTCTCTGATCTTTAGGATTTCTTTCCTTCTGCAAACTTTGAGTTTTGTTTGTTCTTTCTCTAGTTCCTTTAGGTGTAAGGTTAGATTGTTTATTTGAGACTTTTCTTCTTCCTTGAGGTAGGCTTTCATTGCTATAAACTTCCATCTTAGCGCTGCTTTTGCTCCATGCCATAGATTTTGGATCGTCGTGTTTTTGTTGTAATTTGTGTCTAGGTATTTTTTGATTTCCTCTGATTTCTTCAGTGATATCTTGGTTATTTAGTAACATACTGTTTAGCCTCCCTGTGTTTGTGTTTTTTATGTTTTTTCCCTGTAATTCATTTCTAATCTCATAGAGTTGTGGTAAGAAAAGATGCTTGATATGATTTCAATTTTCTTAAATTTACTGAGGATTGATTTGTGACCCCAGATGTGATCTGTCCTGGAGAATGTTCCATGTGCACTTGAGAATAAAGTGTAATCTCCTGTTTTTGGATGGAATGTCTTATAAATATCAATTAAATCTATCTGGTCTATTGTATCATTTAAAGCTTCTGTTTCCTTATTAATTTTCTGTTTGGATGATGTGTCCATTGGTGTAAGTGAGGTGTTAAAGTCCCCCACTATTATTGTGTTACTGTCAATTCCCTCTTTTATAGCTGTTAACAGTTGCCTTATGCATTGAAGTGCTCCTATGTTGGGTGCATATATATTTATAATTGTTATATCTTCTTGGATTGATCCCTTGATCATTATGTAGTATCCTTCCTTGTCTCTTGTAACATT
>NC_041232.1:46753038-46760939 GCF_002837175.3 Physeter macrocephalus | reverse complement strand
TTTAAGGTAATTATCAATATGTATGTTCCTATTACCATTTTCTTAATTGTTTTGTGTTTGGTTTTGTAGGTCCTTTTCTTCTCTTGTGTTTCTCACTTAGAGAAGTTCCTTTAGCATTTGTTGTAGAGCTGGTTTGGTGGTGCTGAATTCTCTTAGCTTTTGCTTTTCTGTAAAGCTTTTGATTTCACCACTGAATCAGAATGAGATCCCTGCTGGGTAGAGTAATCTTGGTTGTAGGTTCTTCCCTTTCATCACTTTAAATATATCATGCAACTCCCTTCTGGCTTGTAGAGTTTTGGCTGAGAAATCATCTGTTAACCTTCTGGGAGTTCCCTTGTATGTTATTTGTCATTTTTCCCTTGCTGCTTTCAATAATTTTTCTTTGTCTTTAATTTTTGTCTGTTTGATTACTATGTCTCAGCGTGTTTCTCCTTGGGTTTATCCTGTCTGGGACTCTCTGTGCTTCCTTGACTTCAGTGGCTATTTCCTTTACCATGTTAGGGAAGTTTTCGACTATAATCTCTTCAAATATTTTCTCGGGTCCTTTCTCTCTCTCTTCCTTCTGGGACCCCTATAATGCAAATGTTGTTGGGTTTAATGTTGTCCCAGAGGTCTCTTAGGTTGTCTTCATTTCTTTTTATTCTTTTCTTTCTTCTGTTCCACAGCAGTGAATTCCACCATTCTGTCTTCCAGGTCACTTATCTGTTCTTCTGCCTCAGTTATTCTGCTATTGATTCCTTCTAGTGTATTTTTCATTTCAGTTATTGTATTGTTCATCTCTGTTTATTTGTTCTTTAATTCTTCTAGGTCTTTGTTAAACATTTCTTGCATTTTCTCGATCTTTGCCTCGATTCTTTTTCTGAGGTCCTGGATCATCTTCAGTATCATTATTCTGAATTCTTTTTCCAGAAGGTTTCCTATCTCCACTTCGCTTAGTTGTTTTTCTGGGGTTTGATCTTGTTCCTTCATCTGGTACATAGCCCTCTGCCTTTTCATCTTGTCTATCTTTCTGTGAATGTGGTTTTTGTTCCACAGGCTGCAGGATTGTAGTTTTTCTTGCTTCTTCAGTCTGCCCTCTGGTGGATGAGTCTATCTAAGAGACTTGTCCAAATTTCCTTTGGGAGGGACTGGTGGTGGGTAGAGCTGGGTGTTGCTTTGGTGGGCATAACCCAGTAAAACTTTAATCTGCTTGCCTCCTTATGGGTGGGGCTGGGTTCACTCCCTGTTGGTTGTTTGGCCTGAGGCAACCAACACTGGAGCCTGTGCGGCTCTTTGGTTGGGCTAATGGCAGACTCTGGGAGGGCTCACGCCAAGGAGTACTTCCCAGAACTTCTGCTGCCAGTGTCCTTGTCCTCACAGTGAGAAACAGTCACCCCCACCTCTGCTGGAGACCCTCCAACACTAGCAGATAGGTGTGGTTTAGTCTCCTTTGCGGTCACTGCTCCTTCCCCTTGGTCCTGATGCACACACTACTTTGTGTGTGCCCTCCAAGAGTGGAGTCTCTGTTTCCCCCAGTCCTGTTGAAGTCCTGCAATCAAATCCTGCTAGCCTTCAAAGTCTGATTCTCTAGGAATTCCTTCTCCCGTTGCCAGACCCCCAGGTTGGGAAGGCTGACGTGGGGCTTAGAACCTTCACTCCAGTGGGTGGACTTCTGTGGTATAAGTGTTCTCCAGTTTGTGAGTCACCCACCCAGCAGTTATGGGATTTGATTTTATTGTGATTGTGCCCCTCCTACCATCTCATTGTGGCTTCTCCTTTGTCTTTCGATGTGGGTTGTCTTTTCTGGTGAGTTCCAGTGTCTTCCTGTCCATGATTGTTCAGCAGTTAGTTGTGATTCTGATGCTCTTACAAGAGGGAGTGAGCACACATCCTTCTACTCTGTCATCTCGAACTAATCTGGATGCTTATATTTAATAATACATTTTTGGTGCTGTCTTACATTTTATCCATTATTTAACTAATATTTATCAAGCCCCTCCTGTGAGCCATGTGTTGTATTGGCAATTAGAAACATAAGGATGAAGAGGACAGAGGCGGTGCCTGTTTCTCAAAGGCTTCATTAGTGAGAAGTTAGAGGTAGAATAGGAGGACATGGCATAGGAGAGAACTAGGAGATGCACCGATTTGAATTTGAGGAGTAATTTGGATTTGAAGAGGCAGGACTTTCTTTGCAGAAGAAATACATCTAAGTAGGGAACTGAAAAATAAGTAGGAGCTAAACAAGACAGAAGTCTTGCGTTCTATAGTAAAGAAGTGGTTCCAAGCAGAGGCAAGATTTGGAGCTGAGACAGAGCATCTTTGAGGAAATAAAAGAACTTCATTGTGGTGGGAGGTTGGGGCATGGGGGACATACTGGAAAAGATGAGTCCATGAAAGTAAACAGGCCACATTCCAAAAGTCCTTGTTTATGAATTTGGACATTGTCTCTACAAGGGTCATTAATCAGAGTAGCGACATAATATGATTTTCATTTTTAGACTATTTTAAACTATTGGGTCTGGAACTGGATGAACCAAGGTGGGATCAAGATCATCTCAAAAACCTGTGAAATAACCCGAGCAAGTTATTTTGGTGACCTGGTTTCTGGCATGGGGACCTGGGTAGATGGTAGAACAAATCACTGAAGCAGGCCTCTGTGTAGATGTCACTGTCCCCACAAAGCTGTTCTGACACCCAGTTTGGGGAAATTTGCCTCTCCTAATTCATGCCCCCATAGTCCTCTGCTCCTCTTCCTCCATTACTTAAATATTTTGTTTAATTTCAACCTTAGTGCTTAGCATTCTCTATGACAAAACCTGAGTTCCATCCTTTTAGAAATACCATCTTTGAATATCCTCTTCCTGGCATATTTGCTATGTCTACTTTCTTCATCCTACCCCCGTCCCCCCACCCCAAGCGCACACACACGCATGTGTGCACATGCACACATGGACACACACACACACCCCTTTGACGTGATATGCTTCTACCCATTTCATACAACTTGGTTTAGGGCTGTGAAATCTTGCCTGATGCAATGAATGCTACCACCTTCTCTTGTCTCTAAGAACTGGTATATAGTTCTAAATGTTATTATATTTCATTTGCAATGTTAGGTTCTGAATGTTCCTTTGTATGTTTTTCTCCTGTATTGGAACAGAGAAGAAACATACATTATTCATCTCAGAAGCATAAGCGTTTAGCACAGTTTCTAACAAGTGTTTATTGAATCAGTTAGACCAGCTGGAAGTTGGTGAAGGACATGTTGTTCTTAGCTAATGTTGTGAGTATGAAAAGAAAAAAGGATGAGGGCAATTAGGAACTTTGGGATTATCTTGTAGAAAGAACCTACAGTCAGTGTTTAGAGAATTTAGTTAGTATCATTTGTAGTGTTAAAGAGGTGGTACTTGGAGATGCTACTCTTCTCAGGTTTATTCGGGAAGAATTCAATTAAAGAAAAGTTGTATTGAATTGTACCCTGCTATATAAAAATGATTAAGCTTTCTGAACCATTTGGCTTATAGTCACTAGGAATAACTGAATTAAAATAGTTCTTATTTGTTCTGAGATTCTTGATGTATGCAAGATATATTGTCCTGATTTATAAAATGTAGGAATATGTTTTTCCTTATGATTTAGATTATCATTTTTCTGTGAGGAACTCACATTTTACAATTTAAACTTTTTACATAGTATTTTAGCTGTACTTTCTACATTCAGGTTTATAGTTCCTTACTTTTAGGAAATAAATTCAGTATCAAATCACCACTTCTCTCAAAGTCATTGTTGAATTTTAAGAACGTCTTTGTTATGACAGCATTGTCACTATTCCTGAGTAGAAAAAATAGAAATTAGCATTTGATGATGTCTGCAGAGGTGTTTCCAGGCACTGAGAACGGATACAGACATTATCCTTCCCCCGAGAAGGAGCACACATTGTCAAGTGCTCACATTGTCTTGAGTTTTACCACCTTGGGATTCTTTGGTTTAATTTGGTACCATTATCAGATCTCAGGAGTGTGCTGGGGACTTTGCCCTCTTGAACTAATTATGGTGACACATCTCTCCCTATGAATTTTGCAAAGTTTAATGGAAAATAAAGAAATTATTATTATGGTAAAAAAGGACTAGTAAAAAACCTACATAGACTTCAATCTTTTTAGTCCATGATAATTATAATGTAAATATCTAGAGAGCAAGAACACTATTTTGTTCATATTTAAATTCTAAGTTCCCAACAGTGTTAAGATCATGGTAAAATATTTTATATGATTTAAACAAATTCTGAATTAAACCAGGCTGCAGTAATACCAAAGAGCAAGTTGTGTTCTGTAGGCACTTTTGCCTGGTTTTTTGCCCTTTGAGCAGTTAACCAGGTCTTGAACAGGTTGACTATAAGGTCCACATTATATTTTTGAAATTGCATTATTCCTGGACAGTCAGAATAAATACTAAATGCATGGTCATGTCCCAAAACTATTTATCTAATCCTCATTTCTTGGCTGAGAGATGTTCCAAGTTGATATGACAATTGAATAATCGTTATCCTAGGCCTGGCAAATAGCTTTCATCCTTTGTTTCAGTTTCAAATACTTGGTACTGGCTGTCTGGTCTGCAGATATATCTTGCCCAGCCTTGATAAGAAAAATGATCAATTAAAAGGTGTATCCTGAGCATGGGTTATGAGAATAGTCATACCTTCGCCAAACCTGAGATAACCCTCTCCAGCTCAAAATTATCAGCATCATCAGCCTCTGAAACAGTTGGTCTCAGTTCACACAGGTACATCACTCTCCCCCCACCCCACTCAAGGTAATTATCAATAATCATTTACCTGTAATAATAGGTCCATAATAACACTAGTTAATAAATGTGTAAATTCAGAATTTTCTTTAGACAATTCTTAGATATTTTGTTTTATAATATATTTCTTAGTGTGTCATATTCAAATTAAGGTATAAAACTTGTGATTTTATGGATATACTAAAATTAGAAAAAAATTAGCATTTTCTGAATATATTTCTAAAAAGTGATGAGGAAGTGTGTCCCTATTTAAATTCTCTGTCTTTAAATAGAATAAAAATGATGGAGTTGCATTACATGTTCTCTTTAACTTAAAAATCCACTGCACAGAATCCACTTTATGGTTTCTGAAGGAATTTTAGCAAACATTTCAAGAAAGCTGTAATTGTCTTCTCCGTATTCTTTTACATTTCACTCAGGAACTGTAAGTCTACTGTGATGAAAAATGTAAGTGAAGCAAGTAGAAGGGGAAGAAAGGGTGAGGAGGAAGACAAATACTTGGCAAGGGCCAACTATGTGCTAGATACAGGACTGTGCGTTCTAGTAAACTTTGGAAGTTTTCTCTCTCAGACCCTCTGCAGTGCATCTCCATTCATTCATTCAACTGACAAGCAAAGAGACATTTCTTCAACACTTCTCATATGGAGATACTGAACCTCTATGCAATTTTAGATGAGTCTCATCAGTAAAACCTGAGTTCTTTAAGTTTGATGTATTTGAAAAGTGATGTACAAAATTATAACATCCATATGCTTGTCTCTGTTTTGCATAGTTTTTTTTCTCTCTTACAATTCCATTTATTCGGGATTTTGCAATATAAAACTAGCTTTTTCCTCACAAATTATAAAATGGATGCCATAAATATAAAAAAGCATGGAATTTTGTCTTTTCCTACCTAACTCTGTTATTCCTCTGACTGTTAAGCCACATTTTATCTTTCTTTTGTTACTCCTGACCTCAAAATATATATAATGCTGAGAAGCATTCATGGGGGAAAAAAATGCTTTCATACAGATTGGAAAAGGGTCAGCTAACCTATCCTGTTATTTATTTTGTGAGGAGGATCAGCTCACCTGTCCCATCAATGCTTTCATTTCTAACCATTTTATTGCCAAATAGTTTATATAGCATACAATTCACCAATTTAATGTGTGCAATTCAAGTTTTTTTATTTTTGAAATATAATTGACATTATATTAGTTTCAGATGTATACCATAACGATTTGATATTTGTATATATTGCAAAATGATCGTCACAATAATTCTAGTTAACATCCCTCACAACACATAGTTACACATTTTTGTGTGTGATGAGAACTTTTAAGATCTAGGCCCTTAGCTTTCAAATATACAAGACAGTATTATCAACTATAGTCACCATGCTCTATATTACATCCCCAAAGTGTATTTATTTTATAACTGGAAGCTCATACTTTTTGGGCAGCTTCACCTCCATTCCACCTACCTCCTATCCCCCACCTCTGGAAATCACCAACCTATCCTTTGTATCTATGAGTTCAATGTTTATTATTATTCCAATGTAAGTGAAATCATATGGTATTTTTCTTGCCTGTTTGTCTGTCTGACTTATTTTATTTAACATAATGCCCTCAAGTCCACCCATATTGTCGAGATAACAATATTTCCTTCTTTTTCATAGCTGAATAATAATCCATTTAAAATACATACCACATTTTAAAATTTTATTTATCCATTGATGGACACCTGGGTTGCTTCCCTGGCTTGGCTATTGTAAATAATGCTGCAATGAGCATGAGGACACATATATCTTTTTGAGTTAGTGTTTTAGTTTCCTTCAGATAAATACCCAGAAGTGGGATTGGTGGATCATATGGTAGTTCTATTTTTTAATTTTTTGAGGGACCTACATACTGTTTTCCATAGTGAAGACATCAGTTTACATTCCCACCCACAGAGCATGTGTTCTCTTTTCTCCACATCACCACCAGCATTTATCATTAGTCTTTTTAATAATAACAGCTCTAACAGGTGTGAGGTTCATTGTGGTTTTGATTTGCATTTCCCTGATAATTAGTGATGTTGAGCACCTATAATGTACCTGGCGGCTATCTGTATTTCTTCTTTGGAAAAATGTCTATTCAGATCCTCTGCCCATTCGTTAATTGGATTTTTTTGTGTTTTTGTTTTCTTTTGTGCTGTTGTACGAGTTCTTTAAATATTTGGCATATTAACCCCTTATCAGATACATGATTTGCAAAGTTTGCAGGTGAGATGATATGACATTAGATATAGAAAATCCTAAGCATTCCACCATAAAGCAAACAAACAAAACCCTGTTAAAACTAATCAATGAATCCAGTAAAGATGCAGGTACAAAATCAACATACCAAAGTCAGTTGTGTTTTTATACACTGACAATAAAATATTGAAAAAAGAAATAAAACAATCTCATTTACAATGGCATCAAAAACAATGAAATACTTAGGAATAAATTTAATCATGGAGGTGAAAGATCTTTACGTTGAAAACTTGAAGACTTTTTTTTTTTTTTTTTTTTTGGCGGTACGCAGGCCTCTCACTGTTGTGGCCTCTCCCGTTGCGGAGCACAGGCTCCGGATGCGCAGGCCCAACGGCCGTGGCTCACAGGCCTAGCCGCTCCGCAGCACATGGGATCCTCCCAGACCGGGGCACGAACGCGTGTTCCCTGCATCAGCAGGCAGACTCTCAACCACTGTGCCACCAGGGAAGCCCGAAAACTTGAAGACTTTGATGAAAGAAGCTGAAGAAGACACAAATAAATGGAAAGATATCCCATGTCCATAGATTAGAAGCATTAGGAAGTTAAAATGACCGTACTAACTAAAGCTATCTATAGTTCGATTCAATGTAATCCCTATCAAACTTCCAATGACTTTTTTTTTTTTTTTAGGAAAAACAATTCTAAAATTTTATGGAACTGTGAAAGACCCTGGTATGGTAATGGCACAAAAACAGAAATATAGGTCAATGGAACAAGATAGAAAGCCCAGAGATAAACCCACACATATATGGTCACCTTATCTTTGATAAAGGAGGCAAGAATATACAGTGGAGAAAAGACAGCCTCTTCAATAAGTGGTGCTGGGAAAACTGGACAG
>NC_041232.1:46720971-46752322 GCF_002837175.3 Physeter macrocephalus | reverse complement strand
TGACAGATGAATGGATAAAGAAGATGTGGCACATATATACAATGGAATATTACTCAGCCATAAAAAGAAATGAAATGGAGTTATTTGTAGTGAGGTTGATGGACCTTGAGTCTGTCATACAGATGAAGTAAGTCAGAAGGAGAAAAACAAATACCGTATGCTAACACATATATATGGAATCTAAGAAAAAAAAATGTCATGAAGAGCCTAGGGGTAGGATGGGAATAAAACACAGACCTACTAGAACATGGACTGGAGGATATGGGGAGGGGGAAGGGTAAGGTGTGAGAAGTGAGAGAGTGGCATGGACATATATACACTACCAAACGTAGGGTGGATAGCTAGTGGGAAGCAGCATCATGGCACAGGGAGATCAGCTCGTTGGTTTGTGACCACCTAGAGGGGTGGGATAGGGAGGGTAGGAGGGAGGGAGACGCAAGAGGGAAGAGATAAAGGAACATATGTATATGTATAACTGATTCACTTTGTTGTAAAGCAGAAACTAACACACCATTGTAAAGCACTTATACTCCAATAAAGATTTAAAAAAAAAAAAAAAAAAAAGAAAGACCCTGAATAACCAAGCAATCCTGAGAAAGAAGAACAAAGCTCAGGCATCACACTTCCTGATTTCAAACTATACTGCAGAGCTATAGTAATCAAACAGTATGGTACTGACATAAAAATGGACACATAGACCATTGGAACAGAATCAAGAGCCTGGAAATAAATCCCCACATACATTGTCAGATAATATTTGACAAGAGAGCCAAGAATACTCAAGGGGGAAAGGATAGTTTCATTAATAAATGGTGCTAAGAAACCTGGATAATCACATTCAGAAGAATGAAATTGGACCCCTATCTTACACCACTTAAAAAAATTGACTCCAAACGATGAAAGGCTTAAACATAAGATCCCAGAACCCTAAAACTCCTAGAAGAAAAAATAGGGAAAAATCTCCTTGACATTGGTCTTGGCAACAATTTTTTGGCTATGACACAGAAGTACTAGTAATAAAAGCAAAAATCAATAAATTAGACTACACCAAACTAAAATGTTTCTTCAGAGCAAAAGAAACAGCCAACAAAATGAAAAGGCAAACTATGTAATGGGAGAAAATAGTTGCCAACCATATATCTGTTAGGGAATTAAGATCCAAAATATATAAGGAAAACAGGCAATTTACTAACCAAAAAATACCCAAACAATATTATTACTACATGGGCAAAGGAACTGAGTAGATTTTTTTCCAAATATGACATACCAATGGTCAATGGGTACATGAAATAATGGTCAACTAATTGGAGAAATGCAAATCAAAACCACAGTGAAATTCCACCTTGCACCTATTAGAATGCTTATTATTATTTGATAATAATCAAAAAGACAAGAGATGAATGCTGGGCAGGATGTGGAGAAAAGGGAACCCTTGTGCACTATTGGTGGGAATGTAAATTGGTGCAGCCACTATGGAAAACAGTATGTAGATTCCACAAAAATTTCAAAATACAACTACCGTATGATCCAACAATCCCACTTCTGGGTATATATGCAAAGGAATTGAAATCAGATCTTGAAGAGATATCTGCACTCATGTTCATTGCAGCATTATTCATAATAGCAAAGATATGGAAACAAACTAAGAATAACCTAAGTGTCCATCTATAGGTGAATGGATAAAGATGTTTCTTTATAGATGTATAACTATAATACTATATGTAGTTATATAATATATTATGATTATATATTAGATTTTGAAATTCTGTATGTTATATATAATATAAATAATACATACATATGAATATTACTCATCCATGAGAAAGAAGGGAATCCTGCAACTTGCAGCAATATGGATGGACTTTGAAGGCAGACAGAGAGAGACATAGACTGTATGATATCACTTATATGTGGAATTTAAAAAACTGAACTCCCAGAAACAGAAAATATAGAATATAGAATAGAGGCTGGAAGTTAAGAGAAGTGGGGAGGTTAAGAGAAATGGGGGGGGAGTTGCTGGTCAAAGGGTGCAAACTTTCAGATATGAGTAAGTTCTGGGGATCTAATGTATAGAATGGTGATTATAGTTAACAATCTTATATTACATAATTGAAAGCTGTTAAGAGAGTAAAGCTTAAATGTTCTCACCCACAAAATAAATGGTAATTAATTAAGTTAATGGAGGTGTTAACTAACCCTTCTGCATCATGTTGTAATATATATGTATCAAATCATCACATTAAACACTATAAACTTACACAATGTTATATTTCAGTGATATCTTAAAGCTGGGAGAAAAGAAACCCCATACTCCTCAGCCCTCAACAACCACTACTTTCTGGCTCCTTAGAATTTTCTGTTCTGGGCATTTCATATAAATGGAATCATATAATATGTGGTCTTTTGTGTTTGGCTTCTTTCACTTATTATAGTATTTTTTAAGTTTCATCTGTGTTCT
The DNA here is from genome assembly GCF_002837175.3 of Physeter macrocephalus. Taxonomy (NCBI): domain Eukaryota; kingdom Metazoa; phylum Chordata; class Mammalia; order Artiodactyla; family Physeteridae; genus Physeter; species Physeter macrocephalus. Next base: position 46,749,864 of record NC_041232.1, on the reverse strand, counting down.
AGCATGTATTAGTACTTCATTCTTTCTTATGGCCAAATAATCTTCCATTGTATGCATATACATTACCACATTTGCTTATCCATTAATCAACTGATGGACATTTGGGTTTTCTCCTTTTGTCTGTTATTCATAATAGACAAATATTTGTGTACAGGTTTTTTTTGTCTGTGTGGACATATGCTTTCATTTCTCTTGGGTAAATACTTGGCAGTGGAACTGCCAGTTCATATGGTAACTCTATGATTAACTATTTGAGGTACTGCCAGGTTTTTCTTCTAAAGTACCCATTTCCAACATCAGTGTATGTTGGTTTTGGTTTCCCCACATGCTCACAAACACTTATTATCTGACTTTTTTTATTCTACCCATCTTGTTAGGTGTGAAGTGGTATGTCATTATGGTTTTGGTTTGCATTACCCTGATGACTAATAATGTCTAGCTTCTTTTCATTAGTTATTTGTATCTTTTATGGAGAAATGGCTATTCAGATCCTTTGCTCTATTTTTAATTGGATTGTCTTTTTATTAAGTTGTATAAATTCTTTGAATATTCCAGATACAAGTCCTTTACCATATATATAACTTGCAAATATTTTCTTCTATTCTGCAGGTGGTCTCTCTACTTTCTTGATAGTGTCCTTTGAATCACAAAAGATTTAATTTTGTTGAAATCTGATTTATCTACTTTTGTTGTTCATACTTCTCATGTCACATCTATGAATCCATTGCCAAATCCAGGTCACAAAAATTTAGCCTTATGTTTTCTTCTGAGTTTTATAGTTTTAGCACTTACCTCCAGTTGTCTCAGCAACCATTTGTTGCAAAGTTGTCTCTTTCTCATTGAATGGTTTTGACATCCTTGTTGAAAATCAGTTGACAATAGACAGATGGATTTATTTCTGGACTCTCAATTTTACTCCATTTGTCTCTATGTCTGTCCTCTGCCATTACTACTTTGTATTGGTTACCATAGCTTTGTAGTAAGTTTTGAAACTGGGAAGTGTGTATCCTCCTATTTTGTTCTTTTTATTCAAAGTTTATTTGACAATTCTGGGTTCCTTGCAATTCTGTATAAATTTTAGAATTAACTTGTTAATTTCTAAAAAGAAAAATAAAGAGAAGGAAGGAATGAAGTAAGAAAAATCAGCAGGGATTCTGATAATAATTTCCTTGAATCTGGAGATCAGTATGGGTATTACCATATTAAGTCTTCTGATCCATGAATAGGGTATCTTTTTCCACTTACTTAGATCTTCAAAAATATCTTACAGATTTCAGAGTTTAAGTTTTTGCACTCTTTTGTTAAATGTATTCCCCAGTACTTTTTCATGCTATCATGAATGAAAAAACTAAATTTCATATTTGAATTTTGCATTGCAACTGTACAATCAAAAAAATCAAATAGTATTTCTTTTATGGGTCTTGTATTCTGCAAATTTGGTGAACTCATTAGTTCTAATAGAGTTTCAGAGGATTCCTTAGGGATTTCTATGTATAGGATCATTTCAACTGTGATTAGAGATACTTCTACTTCTTCCTTTCTAATCTGGATGCCATTATTTCTTTTTCTTATAAAATTGCTGTGGGTAGAGCCTCTAGTACAATTTTGAATAGAAGTGGCAAGAGTGTATATCCTTCCTTGGGTCCTGATCTTTGGTGAAAGCATCCAGTCTTTCACCATTAAGTAAGGAGAGGGAATCCTGTGGTTTTGGTTGCATCAATCTGGAATGGGATTTCTGTCTCACTGAGCTCAAAAAGGGCAGTGTGGGGCTGGTTGGTTTAAATTCACAGATGCTAATTGTTTTTACAAAATTTTAATTGATTTTTTTGAATAGATGTTTCCTCATTTACTGTGTTCTCTTAAGACCATTTCCAGAGATTTTAATTTTTTTTTTTTTTTGCTTTTGTTGTTGCTGTTGTTGTTTTGGTTTTGGTTTGTTTTATCATTGTCACCAATTTTGCAATCTAGTTTGCAGGGGGGTGGGTTCACAGAGCTGTCAAAGTTGTCATGCCAGATGTTTCTCTGGCCTGCCAACTCTTGAGAAGTGAATTCAATTAATTATGAAAGATTTTCTAGTGTTATAGAAGCAAGGCTAATATGAGAAATATAAATTATCCCTCTTCTATCTTCATAGAAGTCACCCCACCTTTGAAAGTTTGATCACAGAAATAATAAAAAAAAAGAGTCTGAAATTTAGAAATAAGAGATTGAAATGTTAAAGGAAAAGGGACATGGGTTTAGTTTTCGTGTTACTATTTTGTTGAATAAAATACTTCATAGCGGAGGTTGCATTTTTTTTAACTTCAACACCTCCATCTTTTCCTGAAGAAATGCACATGCCTATTGAGCTTATCTTTCCATTCCTCTCATTTTTCTGTATAATTTTGTTTTTCTATTCATTTTGAAATTAATTATTTTTTATTCTTGTGACCTCTCATCATGTTTCTCAGGTTAAGTCTGTGTATGACAGAGGTGCAGTACAGATGGGATGAAAGAACTAAGTCAAAACTGAACTTCAGAGAAAAGCAACGTTTTCCTCATAACCTACGTGGATCTCGTTATGTAGAGAAAGAACATTGCTTTCTTTTAGAAATATTTTGTTTGGCTAATCATATTCATTTGTAAGGAACAAAAACCAGAAATCCGACTAAATAAATGTCTAAGTGGAATTAACAGTTTAAGTTGAATATATTTTTTAGGGGACTATCTCAATTATCCTATCCCACCCCAAATTTTGGACTACAAAATAAATTGATTTTGGGGATAAGACATTAAAAAGGGGGTTTATTTAATTATAAATCAGAATTTAGAATCATGCAAATGCTAAGCACAATTTCCAGTAGATTCGAATGCAGAGAAAATAGATTTCCATAATACAGAACCTATTCTCATGTTGATCTTGGAGTATTTGTCATTAACATTCTCCTGTTAACATTCATGGAAGATTTATGCATGCACTGATGGGAGAATTAACCTCTGAATCTGTAATGTCAAGTGGTTTTCATTAAAGCTTACAGATACCTGCTTGACACATTTGGCTGTTTACAGTTGGAGAGGACATGACTAATTTTACAAAAATGATTTTATTAATTTTACTTGCAGATGTATCAAATGTGCAAAAACCAATGACTTAATTTCACCTCAATTTTTATCTCTATAGATACCCATCCATGTACAGTACAGAATTCAGTAGCTAGAGCAACACTGTTCAGTAGAAATTTCTGCAGTGACAGAAATGTTCTGTTCTACACTGTCCACTGTGGGAACCACTGTCCACATGGGGCTATTGAGCATAGGAAATATGGATAGTATGACTAAAGAATTAATCTTTTTTATTGAGAACTAAATTTTTAATTTGACAAGTTAAAATAGATACTGCTGGGCTTCCCTGGTGGCGCAGTGGTTGAGAGTCCGCCTGCCGATGCAGGGGACACGGGTTCGTGCCCCAGTCCGGGAAGATCCCACATGCTGTGGAGCGGCTGGGCCCATGAGCCATGGCCGCTGAGACTGCGTGTCCGGAGCCTGTGCTCTGCAATGGGAGAGGCCACAACAGTGAGAGGCCCGCGTACCGCAAAAAAAAAAAAAAAAAAAGATACTGCTCAGCAGCTATTGTATTGGACACCACAGAGTTAAAATAATTTGTTAATGGAAATACTGCTCCATTCTTTCATTTCTTTCATTTATCCTGTCTCTACCCTCTCCCCTTCCCGCTTCCACGAACACACAGACTAACACTCATCACCACCTGTCAATGTAAAAAACAAACAAAAAAATGCTGTGCTATTATTTCAACTTAAAAATAAGATAGGATTAACAGCTGTATCCCAGAGAAATCAAGTGTACTAGATAATTTAGTGGCTGGCAAAAGAGTGGCTGTTAAAGAATAGAGATAAAACCATTTAGTGAATACTTGTTATTTTCACTATCTTTTGAAGCAAACTACAATTTGAAATGGAAATATGCATTAATTTGTAGATAAGGTTTTATTTACTCAGATGGGTTTTTACATGAAAAGTCCAAGAAATGTGGACCAATGTAAGATAGTAGGTCATCACACAGTCTACATAAATAAACAGATGAAGGTTTTGCTCATATAAAAATTATCATCATTAGTTGTTAAATAAGCATTGTGTTTCAAACTGCAGTAGGTCGTGTGGATGAAAAGATGAAATTGACTTTGTTCATAAGGCACTCCAGTGTAGAGGGGAGCAGAGAATAGAGATCATTAAGAGAAAATGCGTTAATGTTTGTGATATAGGAATATACAGGAGAGATGCCTAACGTACTTGGCATCTCTCCTGTAGGACAGATGGGTATCAGTAAAGACTCCCTTGTGAAGAATTTTGAAAGGTGAGTAGGAGTTCACCAGTTGACAAAGCTGAAGGAGTTGTTAGAGTCGATAAGGAAGAGAAAAGCAAGAAGACATGGTAAGAACAGAATAATGCAAACATGTCAGTACAGCAGGACCACAAGCTTCTTAGACTCGGGCAGGGGAGGTGAGCATGAAGGCAAAACATGAAACTTGACTGGAGACAGTTTCATTGTTGTAGGAATATTGGACTTGATCCTGAAGGTAGTCGCTAATTTAAGGGGTCAAAACAGGGGTATCAGGTTTTGTTTTGTTTTTTGTTTTTTTCTTAATGTGGTCATAGTCTTGCAGTTGTGTGGAAACTGGTTTCAAACTGGGCATTTCTGGGGTGATTAAATCACTAAAGGGAGTTAAAGGTCTACAGGAAATCCTAGACTGGAATAAGAGGAGGGTGGATACAGAGGAAATAAGTTTTCTATGTAGATAGGGAACATAATGTTCAGGGATTTTAACTGTGAAGGATGGGGAAATGAAAGTGGGTCATAGGACTGGGGATTTGAAGAGGCTGGGAAAGTTTTGACCCTGATGACAAGGAATTGGAACCAGTAGATGAGTAGGGACACATACAGGCATGACTGGGCAACATGAGGCTTAGCTGACATTGACAACCACAACTTTGAGGGGATACCTTATCTTACAATTGTGTAACTTTCTCAGATTGTGTGGCAGGTTCCAGCAGTGATGTAGGGTTTTTTATATTGAATTCAGCTGAAGATCAAGGGATAAGTTAGTTGTGGATGTTGGTGAGGGAATGCCTAAAGTCATGATTAACTTTGTAGGTTGGTAAGGTAATGAAAATGTGCAAAGACTGGTAAATTGGGCGACATTTTGGTTAAAGGATTGCAATACTTTATGAAGACAGGTAACAGACACAGTGGATGTAAGAAAATGAAAAGGTTGTAATCAGAGAAGTGAAAATTGAGGTTTTATATTTCCAAAGAGGAATGATTTCTTTTGATAACAAGGTCTAGGATATGGTGTTATATGTATGTGGCTGAAATGACATAAAAACAAATGTCATTTGAATCCAGGAGTACATGGAATTATGAGGCTGGGATGATGAACACATCATCTTTAAGGACATTGAAGCCAGTCAGAGGAATGGTGCCATTTGGGGTGGAAAGGCAGATTGGGGGCCAGGTGATAAATACATCTTTAAATATAGGGAGGTGAACAATAGGTAAAAGATAACAAATGAGGAGAGATCAGGGGCTGTATAAATGGATAAGATAGTCTTCAAAGTAAGAGTTGTTTCCACAAAACAGTGGAAAAATAAATGGTTGGAAGAGGCAGTGCAGATCTAGGAGTATAGCAGGCTGTTCTGTGTTTTTTAGGTGGTGGTCAGTCATATGCAGCCACCAGAGGAGATGCAGAAGAGGCTCAGGGAAAGAAAGTTTATTATACGCACAGATCCTAGAAACCGGAGGTGTGGCAAACCAGGCAGGGCTACATGAGGAAGCACCAGCATCACTCAGGACAAAGAAAGGACAGGAGCAAGGGGAGAACCTCGGCAGCCACGTCCTTTATTGGAGTTTCTGTGTGAAAGGCAAGGCAGGGAAGAGTAAACAGTTTAGGATTGGCTAATTTGAATAATTTCAGCAGACGGTAAACTATAGTAGTAGTCCTTAGTTGCCTGGTACTTGGCTCTGGGATGATTAAGGCAGATGAAAATTGCCTTCTGGAGTGTGAGCCATAGAGGGTGTATGACTCTGGGTTGGTTAGTCTGCATGTCAAAGACATGATCCAGGCTAAGCCAGATCTAAGAATTGCCTAGGCCTGGGAGGGACAGTATCTCCCCAGGCAGAAAGATTTTTAAGATGTCAAAACATAATGTGTAGAAAATAAAATATATAAACAATGCATAGGCCAATGTCTAGGACTAGGTCAAATGTAGGGGGTGGACAAATGTGTGATATAAATTGATAACTCCACAAAGAAGGCAGAGATCTCAAGGAGGGCTGTATTTAACATATGGCAAGGAGAGGGGAGAGGTGTGTTCTCTTCTGCAAAGTGCCAAGTGACACAGGGTGTGCTTGCCCTGGAGAAATGGGGCAGTGTAAGCTATGTGAAAGATGCATAGCATAGTAGATGTTTGAGAGAATGGATGTTTACCTCCTGGGTAGGGACCAAGAGTGATTAGAAGTGAGATATGAAAAATTATCTGACTTCTATTTTGCAAAAGGGATTATCTTAAAGTTGTTTTGTTATTTTTGAACTGATGACTTCAACTTTCATCAGTATTACAATACCTTCTTGGATTTTTTTCATGATCCACATCACTATCTGAAGTGATCCTGGTTAATTGTCTTATGATTAGATTCTTCCCCTAGTAGAAAATAGTCTCCCATGAGAGTAGGGTCTTGTGTTTTACTTGGTTACTACATCTCCAGTCTTCAGAACAGTGACTGGTACATAATAAGTGCTCAATAAATATTTGGTAAACAAAATAATTAACTCATTACATTCTTCTGTGTTATCCTAAGTGAGAGAAAAAACAGGCTAAAAGGTTTATACCTAACTTATTGGACATTGGACATGACATATTGTACATCACATTCTTTCCACAGCTACAGTGAGGTGTCAGTAAAGAAGTACCCCTAACATAGCTATGGTACTTATTTGTATTTTATCAAACATTTACATAGGGCTTCTGTATGCCAGCAATTGTTCTAATAGCTTTACTAATATTAACTCATTAATTATCGATGATGAACTGTTATACTGCCTTAGTAGTTCTCTAAGGAATTTGCTTTGGATTTTACAAAGTCTGGCTTCAACCATTTGAAACATGCTGAGGATAAGAATTTCATTTACCATCTGTGTCTCTGCAGAAAATAAGTATTATTTAGGTTAAGTGAATATCCATAGTATTCTTTGCTGGGCCATTGTGGAAACACATCCTTTTTGTCTGATGCCATACAATAATTATTTAAAACCCTATTAATAGATGCTGTATTAAAAGTTATTTATTGGTTTGGCTGCTGGCAAACTATCTTCACTATATTGTTTAAAGATATTACGTGTTATAAATTTCTAGTATTTTTCTGATCCATCTGGTTCATAATTATTACCAGATGCTACCATTCATCTCACTAAGATGCAATGGTGAATTGATGCAAATCCCTTTAATATCACTAATCAGTCTATATTTTAGACTTTGATTCAGGCTGACTTTTGCCACTGATTTTAAACATCTAAAATAATTCTGTTGGACTTTTCCAAATTGTAATTGGTGTCATTGTCCACAGAAAGGGACAATGTAGTATGGGGGTTTTCAAAGTAGTTTTTCTTCTTTCTTTAGCCTTTGACAGAATTCCAGTATATAAAATGTATGTACCATGTGGTGTAGGTGTCTTCTTTTCCTTTCCCATGGGATACATGTGTAGCTACCTTGGTTTGAGATAGTGTGAAAATCTGAGTAATCACTTACCCACTCTTCAGCTAGGTCATAATCTGCATCATCCATACTGGTGGTTCCTCATGGTCCCAAAGCCTGTAGTTATGCATGGGTGGATGCCTCTTCTATTTCAGTAGTTCACAACGACTCTGATGTCAATGATCACAATGTCTATGAAAGAGGAATGCCCCCTATCAGTTCCCAATACCACCTATCTTGCTTTTTCTTAAGTGAGCAGGGCTTCATTTTCTGGGCCATTTCATGGGATGAGTTATCTTTCTCTAAAGAAATGATCAAGACTCAAGTACATTCTTATCATTAAATATTTCATAACTTCTGTCATCCTCTGAATCTCTGAGGTTTTCCACTTCTATCTGGTTTCTTGGGTACTCCAAAGGAGGAGAGTGGTAGCCAGTGTGGGATAGGGAAGGTTGGAAGAATAATTCTGACAGTATCCATTTTACTTACCTGGATAAGGTTTTATTTTCCTCAAAAATCAGTCAGACCTTGCTCCATGACAGTTCTTTTTTTTTTTTCAAAAACCATATTAAGATCTGCATGCGAATTTTATATTGTATTAACAACATCTGAACCTTATTTTCTGAGCTGGAAACCCATCTTTATATGCTAGGTGAGCATTTCTACCACCCTGTGTTGCATGACCTACTCAAGGAAGGGGCAAGAAATTAAGAGGTTCTTCTTGTTTCTTGGGGAGAGCACTTTAACTGCACTCTGCTTCACTGATAAAAGCAGACATCTTCTGGTTTTAATATGCCTTGGGACAGTGGGGTCGCTCCAGTGGTGCCCACTCACATTAATACCTTTCCTTCTAGGTGGCCCCTTGGTGGCTGGATGGAGATCACTAATATCCTGGGTAAAGCACAGTATTTGGATTCAGAAAACCTGGGAATGAGTCTTGCCTTTGCTAGATGTGTCACTTTGGGTTAATTATCACAAGTCTCTTAGCCTAATATGACTCATTTTACAAATGGGAATGATTCTTTTTTCCAGTTATTTTTTGGTTTTGGTGTTGTTTGGTTTTTGGTTTTTTTGGTTTGTTTTTGTGGGAGGATCATGGAAGACAATGTTAAACCCAAACATACTTTATGCTTGTGATCATAGCTGCAAAGGATCATAATATGTAATAAATATGTTCCTTTCCAGCTTAAGATACCACAACATCAGGTTATGCTGCTTTATTGCTCAAACCATAACAGCTCTGAGCCCCTACTTGCCCAGATTTACAAAGAGTGCAATTTTTTCTTTTGCTGTTCTCCTTTCCAGGGAGTTTCTAGAAACTCTGAGGAATATTTTCCAATCATCCTGGTTAACATTTGTCATTTTCCTATGACATGTTTCTCTGAAACTTTCATGGTCACTTCCAGCTATGGAATGGCTTGCTTCTCCATGCTGAAATCATGGTCATGGTCATTTCAACTCCCCCAAAGATAAAATGAGGCCCTAGTATTATTTTTCAGTCTTGTTTTATAGTACATTTTACATAAAGTAAAATTTACCCTTCTTAGTGTCGAGTTCTATGAGTTTTGCCATATATACCTGTATGTATATATGTACCCAAAAGGTTCATTGACAAAAAAAAATTCCCTCAAAGTTCCCTTTTTCTTCTTTGTAGTAAATGCCTACCCCCCTGGCAATCACTAATCTGATTTTTGTCTCTACGGTTCTGCCATTTTCAGAATGTCATATCAACTGAGTCACATAGTGGATAACCTTGAATCTGGCTTCTCTCACTCATTCAGCAAAATGCATTTGAGGTTTATAATTTAGTTTCATGTCTTAATAATTTATTTTTATTGCTGATTAATGTTGCATTATATAGATAAGCTGTAATTTTTTTGTTCACCAGTTGAAGCGCATTTGTGTTTTCTCCAGTTTTTGGCAATATGAATAAAGTTACTATAAACATTACTGAACAGGTGTTTACATAAATATGTTTTCATTGTTTGTGTGTGGTGGGATAAATGACTAGTATAATAAGCACATTTACATTTAAAAGAAACTGGCAAACTGATTATTAAAGTCCTGCAATAAAGTATCCGTGTTCCAGTGGCTCTCTGTCCTCACTAATCCTCAGTATTGTCAATTTTGTTTTTGTCATTCTAATAGATGTGATTGTATCTCATTTTAGTTTATCCATAAAATAACTTTTTGGGATTTTAATTGGGATTGCATTAAATCTACAGCTCAAATTGGGAGAACTGATATCTTAACAATATGGAGTCTTCCTATCTATGAACATGGAATATCTCTCCATTTATTTAGTTCCTCTTTGATTTCATGCCTCAGAGATTTCTAGTTTTACTCACCTAGGTCTTGTACATACTTTGTTGGATTTTACCTATTTCATTTATTTAGGTGCTAATATAAACAGTTTTGTGTTTTTAATTTGAAATTCCACATGTTCGTTGTTGATATATAGGAAAGCAATCGACTTTTGTATATTAATCTTGTAACATGCAACTTTGCTATAATTGCTTATTAGTTTCAGGACGGTTTTTTTTTTTTTTTTTTTTTTGGTCAATTCTTTCTGATTTTTTACATAGATGATCATGTCATTTGCAAACAATGACAGTTTTATATCTTCCTTCCCAATGTGTATACATTTCGTTTGGTTTTCTTGCCTTATTGGATTAGCAAGGACTTCCAGTATAATGTTGAAAAAGGAGTGGTGAGAGGGGCCATCTTTGCCTTGCACCTGATCTTCCTGAGGAAGTTTCAAGTTTCTCACCATTTAGTAAGATGTCACCTGTAGGTTTTTTGTAGATTATTTTTTCAAGTTGAGAAAGTTTCCTTCTATTCCTAGTTTACTGATAATTTTTATTATGCATAGGTGTTGGATTTTCTCAAATGCTTTTTCTGCATCTATTGATATGATCATGTGACTTTCTTTTTTGTCTGCTAATGTGATGGATTATGTTAATTGATTTCTCAATATTGAGCCTGACTTGCAACCTGGGATAACTTTCACTTTGTTATGGTAGATAATTCTGTTTACACTTTTTTTGGATTCTATTTGTTAATATTTTATTGAGGGCTTTTGTTCTCTTCATGAGAGATATTGGTTTATAGTTTTATTTTCTTGTAACACCTTTGTCTGGTTTTCATATTAGGGTAATGTAGATCTCATAGAATGAGTTAGGAAGTGTTCACTCTGCTTCTGTTCTCTAAAAGTTAGTATAAATAATTGGTATAATTTCTTCCTTAAATATTTGGCAGAATTCACCATTGAACCTATCTGGGTATCATGCTTTATGTTTTCGCAGGTTATTAATTATTGATTCAATTTATTTAACAGATACAGGGCTATTCAGATCATCTATTTATTCTTGTGTGAGTTTGGCAAATTGTGTCTTTCAAGGAATTGGTCCATTTCATCTAGGTTATCAAATTAATAGGCATAGAGTTATTAGTATTCCTTTATTAACCTTTTAACATCCATGAGATATGTAATGATGTTCTCTCTTTCATTTTTAGTAACTCGTGTCCTCTCTTTTTTTTCCTCATTATCCCAAAGAGAGGTTTATCAATTTTATTGATCTTTTCAAAGAACCATCTTCTGGCTTTGCTGATTTTCTCTTGTTTTCCTGTGTTCAATTTAATGGATTTCTGCTCTAAAATTTTTATTATTTGTCTTCTGATTACCTTGGATTTAATATTCACTTCTTTTTCTAGTTTCCTGAGGTGGAAAATTATATTATTGATTTTAGATTTTTCTCCCTTTCTAATATATACATTCAATGGGAGAAATTTCCCTCTGAGCACTGCTTTTGCTGCATCTCACAAATTTTGACAAATTGTGTTTTCATTTTTAAAATATTTTCAAGTTTTCTTGAGATATCTTCTTTGACCATATGTTATTTGGAAGTGCGTGATTTAATATCCATGTATTTTGGAATTTTCTAGTTATCTTTCTGTTAGATTTCCAGTTTAGGTTCATTGTGGTCTGAGAGCAGATGTTGTATGATTTCTGTTCTTTTAAGTGTGTTAAGGTGTGTTTTGTGGCCCAGAATGTGCTGTATATTGGTGAATATTCCATGTGAGCTGGAGAAAAATGTGTATTCTGCTTTTGTTGCATGAGGTAGTCTATAGATGTCAATTATATCCAATTGATTGAGAATGTTGTTGAGTTCAGTTATGTAGTTACTGATTTCCTGACTGCTGGATCTGTGTTTTTCTGAGGGAGCAGTGTTGAAATCTTGAACTATGATAATGGATTGATCTGTTTCTCCTGCATTTCTATCAGTTGTTGCCTCGTGTAGTTTGATAGTCTGTTGTTAAGAATTGTTACGTCTTCTTGGAGAACTGACCTCTTATCATTAGAAATGTTGTTCTTTATTCCTGATTAGTTTCCTTACTTTGAACTCTGCTCCGTCTGAAATTAATATATCTACTCCTGCTTTCTTTTGATAATTGCTAGCATGTTATATTTTTCACCATCCATTTACTTTTTAGTTCTATTTGTCTTTATATTTAAAATGAATTTCTTGTAAATAAGACATTGTTGGGTTATGTTTTTCAATCCACTCTAACAATCTTCATCTTTCAATTGGTATATTTAGACCACTGACCTTCAACATGATTATGGATAGAGTTGGATTAACATTTGCCATATTTGTTGCCCTTGTTCTTTGTCCCTTTTTCTGCCTTCCATTCTTTTTTTTTTTCTTTTTTTCTTTTTGGCTTCACTGGGTCTTTGTTGCTGCATGTGGGCTTTCTCTAGTTGCAGCAAGCAGTGTGCGCTACTCTTCCATGCAGTGTGCGGGCTTCTCATTGTGGTGGCTTCTCTTGTTGTGGAGCACGGGCTCTAGGCACATGGGCTTCAGTAGTTGTGACACGCGGGCTCAGTAGTTGTGGCTCACAGGCTCTAGAGTGCAGGCTTAGTAGTTGTGGTACACAGGCTTAGTTGCTCCACAGCATGTGGGATCTTCCCGGACCAGGGATCGAGCCCGGGTCCCCTGTGTTGACAGGTGGATTCTTAACCACTGTGCCACCAGGGAAGTCCTCCTTCCATTCGTTTATGCCTTTTATGGCTTATTTTTCTTTTTTTGGCCGCATGAGCGACATGTGGGATCTTATTTCCCTGACCAGGGATCAAACCCGCACCTCCTGCATTGGAAGTATAGAGCCTTAACCACTGGACTGCCAAGGAAGTCCCCTTGCCTTTAATGGTTTTTAAAAATATTTATTTATTTATTTTTGGCTGCATTGGGTCTTCACTGCTGCCACGGGCTTTCTCTAGTTGCGGCGAGCAGGGGCTACTCTTGGTTGTGGTGCACAGGCTTCTCTTGTTGAGCACGGCCTCTAGGTGCGTGGGCTTCAGTAGTTGTGGCTCATAGGCTCTAGAGCACAAGCTCAGTAGTTGTGGTGCACTGGCCCAGTTGCTCTGCGGCATGTGGGATCTTCCCAGACCATGGCTTGAACCCATGTCCCCTGCATTGGCAGGCGGATCCTTAACGACTGTGTCACCAGAGAAGCCCAGCCTTTAAAGGTTTTAATTGAGCATTTTATGATTCATTTTTCTCTCCTTTCTTAGTATATCAATTATACTTTTTAAAAACCTTTTTTAGTGCTTACCCTAGAGTTTGCAATATACATTTACAGCTAATCCAAATCCATTTTTAAATAACACTGTATCACTTCACAAGTAGTGTGAGTACCTTATAATAACAATATATCCTAACTTCTTCTTCCTGTCCCTTATATTATTGCTGTCATTCATTTCGCCTACATATAAGCATACATAAACATATGTGTATATATATATGATATATATAAGCATACATAATTGAATACATTGTTGCTATTATTATTTTGAACAAACTGGTATAAGATCATTAGAATAAGAAAAAGAAAATATTTTATTTTGCCTTTACTTATTCCTTCCTTGGTGTTCTTCCTTTCTTTATGCAGAGCCAAGTTTCTGACCTATATCATTTTCCTTTTCTCTAAAGAACTTCTTTTAACATTTCTTGTGAAGCAATTCTACTGACAAGAAATTCCCTCCATTTTTGTTTGTCTGAGAAAATCTGTATTTCTTCTTCACTTTTAAGGGGTAATTTTGCAAGGTGCAGAATTTAGATTGGTGGGTTTTTTTCTCTCAACACTTTTAATATTTCACTCTATTCTCTTCTTACTTGCATGGTTTCTGAGAAGTTGGATATAATTCTTATCTTTTTTTCCTGGATAGGTATGGTGATTTTCTCCTTTGACTTCTTTCAGAATTCTTTTCTTTATCTTTGATCTTCTGTAATTTGAAAATAATATCCCTGGGTGTAGTTTTGGTGGGGGGAGGGCTTTTATCCTACTTGGTGTTCTATGAGTTTCCTGAATCTGTGGTTCGGTGTCTAATATTTATTTGGGGAAATTCTCAGTAATTGCTGTTTCAAGTATTTTATCTGTTCCTTTCCCTCTTTGTTATTCTTATTATGTGTATGTTACACATTTTAGTATTTTTCTCATGGTATTTGGATATTCTGTTTATTTTAAGTTGTTGTTCTTTTTGCTTTTCTGTTTTTGAGGATTCTATTGATATATTCTCTAGCTCAGAGATTTTTTTCCTCAGCTATGTCCAGTCTACTAATAAGCCTATCAAGGACATTCTTTATTTCTGTTACAAATTTTTTATCTCTAGCGTTTTTTTCCTTTAGGATTTCTATCTCTGCTTCATTGCCCATCTCTTCTTGCATGCTGTTGTCAAAAGTTCAGAAATAGAAGAAGCAAAACTAATTAATCACCAAAGTACATAATTAGCGAGTATTGTGCACATACCAAAAGACAGTTCATGAACTGGGAGCATTCAAACCAAACATGAAATGAGATTCAGGGACATATCATTATAAAGCAGCTTATACATTGAGAAGGCAGATACTGTCTATTCTTCAGAGTGTTTGATTATAATATTAGAATTTTCTTAAATGATAATGATAAGAAATTGGTTAGTGGTTACTTCATTTCAATTGTGGGAAACAGTTTAAGTTTTTCTTATGATTTCCAGAGGCATAAGCAAGAAATGATCCAGGTCAAGTTAGCCTTGAAAAATAAGCTAAATTAAGCTTTATTTGTATGATTAAACTGGTTTTGTATGCTCAGGGAATTTTCAAAGCTGATCTCTTTATTTTTTATTCTAACACTGTCTATTTTATCCCTTAGAGGGATTAATACACCCTTAGCATATTAATCATATATGTTTTAAAATTTTCACTCTATATCCAACATATCTGCCATGTCTGATTCTGATGCTGCTCTGTCTCTTCAAACTATGTTTTTGGCTTTTTAGTATGCCTTATAATTTTTTCTTAATAGCTGGACTCAGTGTACTATGTATAAGGAACTGTTGTAAATAGGCCTTTGGTGGTATGGTTTTTAAGTATGGAGGGATGGGAAGCATTCCATAGTCCTATGATTTGGTCTCAGTCTTTTAGTGAACCTGTGCCTCTGGATTGGGAGCTTCACAGTGTTTCTCAGTTCCACCCCCGCTTAGGTGGGACAAGGGGACAGGTTAGCTTGTGTGGACTGGAGTTGGGTATTTCCTTTTCCAAGTCAGTTAGGCTGTGATAAAACCCTAGGAGGTTAGGCTGTGATTAATTAGTTTCTCCTGATGGCAGGCTATTTAAGAAGAACAGAGTGCTCTGGTTTATTTCAAAATGATTCCTTTCCCCCCTCCCTTTGCCAGAAGCAAGAGGGGATTTTTCTCCAGTATTTAGTGTAGGAATCTTGATTGAGCTCCTGAAGGTAATTTTTATAATATGAGGGGTGGAGCGATGGGGGAAAGTGGGCTATAACTGAGTCCCCATAGAATTTTTAACTTTTAGAGTTACCAACACTGAGATTCCAGTAATTCATCAGTTACAGTTCAGGTTTTTCTGGCACTGATTCCCTCAGAGGTTTTTGCTTGTGAGAGTGTGCTCTCTTAAGCTATGAATCCATGTATTCACCTGTCTATCTCTCCAGTCTTAGGGGCAACATCTGTTCTGTGTCCTACCCTCTCTTGTGGAATCAAGAAGAGTTGTTGATATATAAATAAAATATATGGTCTTATAGCTAATGAGTCCATCATCATGATTTCCTAAAATATAAAACATATTTCCTTCCTCCAAAAAAAATCACCTAATCCCACATTATGCTTTTTTGTTTGGTTTCCCTAGTCAAAAAACAAAAGTATTAGGTTGGCCAAAAAGTTCCTTTGGTTTTTCAGTAAAAATAAAAGACACATTTTTTATTTTCACCAAGAACTTTATTGAACAACATATTCAACCTTTTATTCCACTACCTTCTGCCATTTTTCAGGCAAGTTCATAATTCTGTCTTCCCAAAACTTTTTATCTTTGTGAGCAAGGAATTGTTCCAGGTGCCTTTTACAGTCTTCCAGGGAATTGAAATTTTTTCCATTAAGAGAATTGTGTGAAGACCAAAATAAATGGAAATCCAAAGGTGCAATGTCTGGTGAATACGGCGGATGAATCAGAACTTCCCAGCCAAACTAACAGTTTTTGCTGGTCATCAAAAAAACATGAGGTTTTGCGTTATCCTAATGGAAGATTATGAGTTTTCTGTTGACTAATTCCGGATGCTTTTCATCTAGTGCCACTTTCAGTTGGTCTAACTGGGAGCAGTACTTGTTGGAATTAATCATTTGGTTTTCCGGAAAGAGCTCATAATAGAGGACTCCCTTCCAATACCACCATATACACAACATCACCTCCTTTGGATGAAGACCGGCCTTTGGTGTGGTTGGTGGTGGTTCATTGCCTCATGATCTCTTCAGTTCCACATTATTGTACAGTATCCATTTTTCATCACCCGTCACAATTTGTTTTAAAAATGGAACATTTTCGTTATGTCTAAGTAGAGAATCACTTGTGAAAATATGGGCAAGAAGGTTTTTTTCGCTTAACTTATGTGGCACCCAAACATCAAAATGATTAATATAACCAAGCTGGTGCAAACTATTTTCAACACTTGATTTGGATATTTTGAGTATGTTGGCTATCTCCCGAGTGGTATAATGTTGACTGTTCTCAGTTAATGTCTCGATTTGATTGCTGTCAACTTCAACTGGCCTACCCGACCATGGAGCATCATCCAGTGAGAAATCAGCACGAAAATTCTCAAACCACTTTTGACATGTTCAGTCAGTCATAGCAGCTTCTCCACACACTGCACAAATCATTTTTTTGCTTTTCAGTTGCATTTTTGCCTTTCTTGAAATAATAAAGCATAATATGCCAAAAATGTATTTTTCTTCCATCTTCAATATTAAAATGGCTACACAAAAATTCACTAATTTGATAAGTTGTTTTTTTTTTTTTTTTTTTTTTTTTTTTGTGGTATGCGGGCCTCTCACTGTTGTGGCCTCTCCCGTTGCGGAGCACAGGCTCCGGACGCGCAAGCTCAGTGGCCATGGCTCACGGGCCCAGCCGCTCCGCAGCATGTGGGATCCTCCCGGACCGGGGCACGAACCCGCGTCCCCTGCATTGGCAAGCGGATTCTCAACCACCGCGCCACCAGGGAAGCCTGATAAGTTATATTTTAATGCATGCTGATATGAGAGCTGTCACAATACAATCTAAGAAAATTGTTTGGAATGAAGTTAAAGACAACTGAGTGCTCCTAGAACCATCTTACGGAAAAAAACCAAACGAACTTTTTGGCCAACCCCAATAAAATTGTGTGACTCTTTCTCACCTCTGTAAGACATTTAGTAGATTGAATGTGAAATCTGGTCTAAAATCCTTTAAGTGGGCCAGAATATTTTTCATCAATTTATCTGTAATACAGCCAAGGAATGATTTGAAGAGTTATGCTAGGTTTTTATGACTTAAGGATTGATTATTCTGTAGAATGTTAAGTAACAGGCAACAAGTTATAGATACTGTAGTCCTTATTAAACTCATTGTAAAGATCAATACCCTTTTGCTGTACAATAGAATATTCCACATCAGCCTAAAAAACCAGCTTAGCTTTTACTTTCTAAATAAAAATGGTCAGTGTCTTTATCATGAAACATATTATCTGTAGACTTGAAACTTTGGGGGAAAAACAATAACTATTTCAGACTAATAAGGTATATTTTAATCACTAACTGCCACAAGACAACAATTATACCAAGACTTTCCTTTTAAACTTTTCTTATAATAGGAAAAGTCCAGGAGAAATTGGGTCCAGTGTTAATTCTGTTGCAGGAAGATTCTATCTTTATTTAAATCTATAAAGACCCTATGCAATGGAAATAATACATAAACTTGGTGGTCAATTCTGAGTTTCCAACTCAATTTTTCTTTAACTATTTTAGTTCTCATAAAAAATTAAGTATGTGATTTAGTTCTTTATTTAGCACAATGCTGTTTGGACTAACCTGTTTCATGTAAATTGACACCATTATATTATACATTGGTTTACAGCTCCTGCCAGTTGTAAAATGAAATAATATTGTTTAGTCTTGTCCCAAAGTTATTAAAAGAGTATCGATAGAGTTTAAAGCAATATGTCAAATAGCTAAAATTACTATTTTTTAACACATATACCTTTCAAACTGATAAATATAAAGGAATATAGCCTAGTTTGTGCTATAAAGTACTTGCAGCCCAACATTAAGTAGAAAGATATTTCATATCAAGCACACTTGTTTTTCTTTAGTATTTTATTTTATTTTGCCTTAAGAATAAATAAGTGAAACGTGGTTGACTTGTTCAAAGACTTATAACCAATTCCAGTTATTATTTATTCATCTATATATCTATATTCCAATTTCTTTATCTATATTCCAATTTCTTTATCTATAAAATAAATATGGGTAGTAACCATTGGCTGATTGATCAAATCCATGATGATGTGGCAATCAGTTTAGAGAGATTAAGAAAGTCAGAACTTTGTCTTCATTTAAAATATCTTTCTGGGGCTTCCCTGGTGGCGCAGTGGTTGAGAGTCTGCCTGCCGATGCAGGGGACACGGGTTCGTGCCCCGGTCCGGGAAGATCCCACGTGCCGCGGAGCAGCTGGGCCCGTGAGCCATGGCTGCTGAGCCTGCACGTCCGGAGCCTGTGCTCCGCAACGGGAGAGGCCACAACAGTGAGAGGCCCGCGTACTGCAAAAAATATATAAATAAATAAAATAAAATAAAATAAAATATCTTTCTGTATATTTCATATCTTTCCAACATGCATCAAAGACAGATAATGGTTAGAATTTGACCTAGAATTAATTGAACATACAGTCTATACTGCAAAGCTAAAATAGTTGATGGCATTTTATTCCCTCCAATATTGTTTCATTTAGTGTGTTTCTCTATAATAAAAAGAGTAAGGAATACTGAGACATGAAGCTTTTTAAATGTTGGTCTAGAGAAAAAACAAATTAGAGTGTCTAAAATATTTTTGAGGATCAGGAATAGCTGTGAGTAATAAACCATTGGTAAACTATAGTGGTGGCCATAAAACCTTTTTTCTCAATAAGAGACATAAAATAAATTTTATAGCATTTTAAAATACACAAAATAATAAAACTCAAGTAATCAAAATATTGAACATTACAGTATTTAGGCACTCACAATTAAGTGCCTTGAGGGTTTTATTTTCCCCATCCATCAGAGGGTATATATTGCTACAGTAAACACTTTCAGATGCATGAATTCCCCAACTGTTAAAAGCATCACTCTCAAAAATTCTCATGTGAAGTTTTATAACAGGTGTAAATAGTTAGGGTTGATTCTTTTTAAAATAATTTTAAACTAGTCTTTACATATTTAATCATATTGTAGCCTATACTTTAGTTCACTGGTTTGATGCACTATAGCGTTTCAAATTATTGAAATAATTTTCAATCCATTTTTGTTTTTAAACATCATCTCATGTATTCCTCACTGCAGTTCTGTGAGGTAGGTATTATTATTATCCTCAGTATTTAATGAGGAGCCTGAGACTTAGAGTAAGGTCACACAGATAGCAAAATTGGGAGGGAGAATTAAATTGCTTGTGTTCAAGATAACCCTTGAACAAATGCCGACGATTTGTGAAAACTTGAGGCCACATTACATTTCTGCAGAGTTGATAAAGAAATAGAAATCATTAGGTTTTGTGTTGTTTTATTCTGTTTTTGCTTTTTAATGACAAAATTAAGTAACATTGGGAACCTTGCAAATTCACATAATGTCAACCCAGAAGAATATTTCTATATAAGTCTGAGGTGTCTATCTGAAGGTATATTTCCCTGTATATTTGAGCCTAGGGTAGGGTAAGAGTGAAAATTGGATTAAAATTGAGCTTTACATTACATTTCTTCATAATTTCTTGTTTATTATGAATTTACTGTGATTTAATTTGTTGGTTAAAAGATAATATATCCTTTGTTTCCTGTTGTTGAACAGATAAGGCCCTATGGCAAGAAAAAACAATTTTAATCCATTTCATACGTAAGGTATGAGGACCCAGTTTCCTATGACCCTGGAACATATTTTTTCATAGGCTGTATCTTGGTTAATGCCAGATAATTTCTTTATTCTAACTCAATTTATGTACAGGCAATAAAGAAATAATCTTTAAAAAACTTAATTTTTACAAGTTAGGCACTAGCTTTTTAGTGTACTTTATTTCCTTCTATTGTTAACTATTAATTTGAGCTAATTGAAATTGCCAATATTTGACATTTTTTGACTGTAAGAAATGGCAAGTTCATATGATTCACTCTAATATAAATAGAATGGGTAATGAACAGATTAGCTGAGTGCTAAAGGGCATTTAAAGAAAGGAAGTGAAAAATAAAGCCAAGGATCTGGTGAGTAGTTTGAAAGCAACAACGGTTTTATATTTTTAAAAAAAAAAGGTCTTTTAGGGTTTTTGTGTGTGTTTTTAATATACTTTATTTTTAGAGCAGCTTTAGGTTCACAGCAGAATTGAGTGGAAAGTACAGAAAATTTCCATATACCCTCCACCACTTCCTGTCTCCAGAAGCTCACAAGCTCTCCCACTATCAGTATCACTCAGCAGAATGGTGCATTTGTTAGACAATTGATGAACCTACATTGACACATCTTTATCACCCCAAAATCCATAGTTCACATTAGGGTTAAATCTTAGTGTTGTACAGTCTATGGGTTTGGACAAATGTATGACAGGTATCCACCATTATAGTATCATAGAGAATAGTTTTATTTCCTAAAAATCCTCTGTGCTCTATTTGTCCCTCCCTCCCCTTGACCCCTGACAACCACTATTCTTTTCACTGTCTTTGTAGTTTTGCTTTTTCCAGAATGTTCTACATTTGGAATCATACAGTATAACTTTTTCATACTGTCTTCTTTCACTTGGTAATATGTATTAAAGTTTCCTCCATATCTTTTTGTGGCTTGATAGATCATTTATTTTAGCAATAAATAATATTCCATTGTTTGGTTGTACCACAGTTTATCTGTTCACCTACTGAAGGACATGATGGTTGCTTCCAAGTTTTGACAGTTATAAATAATTCTGCTATAATAATTGGTGTTCAGTTTTTTTGTGGGCATAAGTTTTTAACTCATTTGGCTAAATACCAAGGAGTGTGATTGCTGAATCATATAATAAGAGTATGTTTAGTTTTGTAAGAAACTGCAAACTGTTTTCCAGAGTGGCTGTACCATTTTAAAGAAGCATAGTGATTCAGTTATATGTATATATACATTCTTTTTTATATTCTTTTCCATTATGGTTTATCACAAGATATTGAATATAGTTCCCTGTGCTATACAGTAGGACCTCAAGAATAGATAATTTGAACAGACCAAACACTAGAAGTGAAATAGAATCTGTAATTTAAAAAGAAAAAAAAAAGCTCCCTACAAACAAAAGTCCAAGACTAGATGGCTTCACAGGCAAATTCTACCAAAGATACAAAGAAGAACTTATACTGGCTGTACCATTTTTCATTCCCACCAACAATGAATAAGAGTTCCTCTTGCTCCATATCCTTGCCAGCATTTGGTGTTATTAATGTTTTGGATTTTCACCATCCTAATAGGTGTGTAGTGGTGTCTAATTTTTGTTTTAATTTGTAATTCTCTGATGACATATGATGTTGAACATCTTTTCATATGCTTATTTGCTCTCCATATATCTTCTTAGGTGAGGTGCCTGTCCAGACCTTTTGCCCATTTTTTAGTTGGGTGGTTAGGTTGAGTTTTAAGAGCTCTTTGTCTGCTTTGGGTAACAGTCTTTATCAGGTGTGTCTTTGCAGATATTTCTTCCCAGTTTGTGGTTTGTCTTCTCACTTTCTTGGCAATGTCTTTCACAGAGCACACATTTTAAATTTTAGTGAAGTCCTACTTTAAAAATTTTTTTTTATAGATTGTATCTTTGTTCTTGTATCTAAAAAGTCATGGCCATGCACGAGGCCATCTAGATTTCTTCCTATTTTATATTCTAGGAGTTTCATAGTTTTGCATTTTATCTTTAGGTCTGTGATCTACTTTGAGTCAAAGTTTGTGAAGTGTGTAAGGCCTGTGTCTAAATTTTTTTACATGTGAATGTCTAGTTGTTTCAGCACAATTTGTTGAAAAGACAATCTTTTCTTCATTGTATTGTCTTTACTTCTTTGTCAAAAATCAGTTGACTATATTTACCTGAGTCTGTTGCTGGACCCTCTATCTGTTCATTGATCTATTTATTCTTTTACCAGTACCACACTGTCTGGACTACTGTAGCTTTAGAGTAAATATTGAGGTCAGGAAGTGTCAGTCCTCTGACTTTATTCTTCTTCATCAATACTGAATTGTCTTCACTGAGTCATTTGTCTTTCAATGTAAACTTTAGAAGCAATTAGTTGATAATCAAAAAATAACTTGTTAGGATTTTGATTGGGATTGCATTGAATCTCTAGATCAAGTTGGAAAGAATTGACTCTGACTATATTGAATCTTATCAATGAAGGTGTAATATCTCTCAATTTTATTTAGTTTTTCTTTCATTTCTTTCATCAGTAGTTTTCCTCATATAGGTCTTATACATAATGTTACACTTAAAACTAAGTATTTCATTTATTTGGGGGCTAATGTAGATGGTATTGTGTTTTTCATTTTGAATTCCATTTGTTCAGTGCTAGTACGTAAGAAATAATTGACATTTGTATGTTAATTTTGAAACGGAGTGGTAGGAGGGAGTATCTTTGCCTTATTCGTGATCTTATCAGGAAAGCTTCTAGTTTCTCACTGTTAAGTGTGATGATGTTAACTGTAGGGTTTTTGTAGATATTTTTTTTATCAAGTTGAGGAAGTTTTCCTCTACTCCTTGCTTGCTGAAAGTTTATATCATGAATCGATGTTAGATCTTGTCCAGTGCTTTTCCTACATCTATTTATATGATCATTTAATTTTTCTTTTCATATAATTGATCTGTTCATGCAACGGACTACCTTAACTGATTTGCAAATGTTGAACCTACCTTGCATATCTGAGATAAATACAACTTAATAAGGTGTATAAATCTTTTTATACATTGTTAGATTCAATTTGCTAATATGTTGTAGAGGATTTTGCGTCTAAGTTCATAAGAGAAATTGGTTTGTAGTTTCTTTGTCATTTGTTTACCTAGTCTTGGTTTTAGGGAAATGTTGGTCTCATTGAGTGAGTTAGAAAATATTCCCTCTGCTTCTATCTTCTCGAAGTGATTGTAGAAAATAGGTATGATTTCTTCCTTAAATGTTTGGTAGAATTCACCAGTGAACCCATCTGGGCATCATGCTTTCTGTTTTAGAAAGTTAATTGTTGATTCAATTTTTTATAGATGTAAGCTGATTCAGATTGTCTATTTCTTCTCACTTGAGTTTTTGCAGATTGTGTCTGTCAACAAATTAGTTCATTTCATAGAGGTTACAAAAAATAGACTATAGGTCCATCCACCTCACAACAGATAGCTCAATTTTGTTTCTTTTTATGGCCGAGTAATATTCCATTGTATATATATATATATATACACCACATCTTCTTTATCCATTCATCTGTCGATGGACACTTAGGTTGCTTCCATGTCCTGGCTATTGTAAATACTGCTGTAATGAACATTGTGGTACATGTATCTTTTTGAATTTTCTCAGTGTATATGCCCAGTAGTGGGATGGCTGGGTCATATGGTAGTTCTATTTTTCATTTTTTAAGGAACCTCCATACTGTTCTCCATAGTGGTTGTATCAATTTACATTCCCACCAACAGTGCAGGAAGGCTCCCTTTTCTCTACACCCTCTCCAGCATTTATTGTTTCTAGATTTTAATGATGGCCATTCTGACCGGTGTGAGGTGATATCTCATTGTGGTTTTGATTTGCATTTCTCTAATGACTAGTGACGTTCAGCATTTTTTCATGTGTTTGTTGGCCATCTGTATGTCTTCTTTGGAGAAATGTCTATTGTTTGTTGGCCATCTGTATGTCTTCTTTGGAGAAATGTCTATTTAGGTCTTCCGTCCATCAAATATTTTCTCCCATTCTGAGGTTTGTCTTTTTGTCTTGTTTATAGTTTCCCTTGCTGTGCAAAAGCTTTTAAGTTTCATTAGGTCCTATTTGCTTATTTTTCTTTTTATTTCCATTTCTCTAGGAGGTGGGTCAAAAAGGATCTTGCTGTGATTTATGTCATACAGTGTTCTGCCTATGTTTTCCTCTAAGAGTTTTATAGTGTTTGGCCTTACATTTAGGTCTTTAATCCATTTTTAGTTTATATTTGTCTATGGTGTTAGGGAGTGTTCTAATCACATTCTTCTACATGTAGCTGTCTCGTTTTCCCAGCACCACATATGGAAGAGGCTGTCGTTTTTCCATTGTATATTCTTGCCACCTTTATCAAAGATAAAGTGACCATATGTGTGTGGGTTTATCTGCGGGCTTTCCATCCTGTTCCATTGATCTATATTTCTGTCTTTGTGCCAGTACCATACTGTCTTGATTACTGTAGCTTTGTAGTGTAGTCTGAACTCAGGGAGCCTGATTCCTTCAGCTCCGTTTTTCTTTCTCAAAATTGCTTTGACCATTTGGGGTCTTTTGTGTTTCCATAAAACTTGTGAAATTTTTTGTTCTCGTTCTGTGAAAAATGCCATTGATAGTGTGATAGGGATTGCATTGAATCTGTAGCTTGCTTTGGGTAGTATAGTCATTTTCACCATGTTGATTCTTCCAATCCAAGAACATGGTATATCTCTCCATCTGTTTGTATCATCTTTAATTTCTTTCATCAGTGTCTTATAGGTTTCCACGTACAGGTCTTTTGTCTCCTTAGGTAGGTTTATTCCTAGGCATTTTATTCTTTTTGTTTCAGTGGTAAATGGAAGTGTTTCCTTAATTTCTCTTTTAGATTTTTCATCATTAGTATATAGGAATGCAAGATATTTCTGTGCCTTAATTTTGTATCCTGATACTTTACCAAATTCGTTGATTAGCTCTAGTAGTTTTCTGGTAGCATCTTTAGGATTCTGTGTATAGTATCATGTCATCTGCAAACAGTGACAGTTTTACTTCTTCTTTTCCAATTTGGATTCCTTTTATTTCTTTCTCTTCTCTGATTGCCGTGGGTAAAACTTCCAAAACTATGTTGAATAAGAGTGGTGAGAGTGGGCAACCTTGTCTTGTTTCTGAACTTGGTGGAAAAGGTTTCAGTTTTTCACCATTGAGAATGATGTTTGCTGTGGGTTTGTCATATATGGCCTCTCTTGTATTGAGGTAAGTTCCCTCTGTGCCTACTTTCTGCAGGGTTTTTATCATAAATGGGTGTTGAATTGTGTCAAAAGCTTTTTCTGCATCTATTCACATTATCATATGGTTTTTATTCTCAATTTGTTAATATGGTTTATCACATTGATAGATTTGTGTATATTGAAGAATCCTCGCATTCCTGGGATAAACCCAACTTGATCATGGTAAATGATCCTCTTAATGTGCTGCTGGATTCTGTTTGCTAGTATTTTGTTGAGATGTGTTTGCATCTATGTTCCTCAGTGATATTGGCCTGTAGTTTTCTTGTTTTGTGACACCTTTGTCTGATTTTTGTATCACGGTGATGGTGGCCTCATAGAATGAGTTTGGAAGTGTTCCTTCCTCTGCTTTATTTTGGAAGAGTTTGAGAAGGATAGGTTTTAGCTCTTCTCTAAATGATTGATAGCATTTGACTGTAAATCCATATGGTCCCGTGCTTTTGTTTCTCAGAAGATTTTTAATCACAGTTTCAATTTTAGTGCTGTGATTCGTCTGTTTATACTTTCTATTTCTTCCTGGTTTGGTCTCAGAACATTTTGCTTTTCAAAGAATTCGTCCATTTCTTCCAGTTGTCCATTTTAGTGGGGTATAGTTGTTTGTAGTAATCTCTCACAATCCTTTGTGTTTCAGCAGTGTCAGTTGTTACTTCTCCTTTTTCATTTCTAATTTTGTTGATTTGAATCTTCTCCCTTTTTTTCTTGATGAGTCTGGCTAATGGTTTATCAATTTGGTTTATCTTCTCAAAGAACCAGCTTGTAGTTTTATTGATCTTTGCTATCATTTCCTTCATTTCTTTTTCATTTATTTCTGATCTGATCTTTATGATATCTTTCCTTCTGCTAACTTTGGGGATTTTTTGTTCTTCTTTCTCTAATTGCTTTAGGTGTAAGTTTAGGTTGTTGATTTGAGATTTTTCTTGTTTCTTGAGGTAGGCTTGTACTGCTATAAACTTCCCTCTTAGAACAGCTTTTGCTGTATCCCATAGATTTGGGGCCATTGTGTTTTCATTGTCATTTGTTACTAAGTATTTTTTTTTATTTCCTCTTTCATTTCTTCAGTGATCTCTTGGCTATTTTGTACTGTATTTTTTAGCTTCCATGTGTTTGTATTTTTTACAGTTTTTTTTCTTGTATTTGATATCTAGTCTCATAGCATTGTGGTTAGAAAAGTTACTTTATATGATTTCAGTTTTCTTAACTTTACCAAGACTTGATTTGTGACCCAAGATATGACCTATTCTGGAGAATGTTCCATGAGCACTTGAGAAGAAAATGTATTCTGTTGTTTTTGCATGGAATGTCCTATAAATATCAAGTCCATCTTGTTTAATGTATCATTTAAAACTTGTGTTTCCTTATTTATTTTCATTTTGAATGAGCTGTCCATTGGTGAAAGTGGGGTGTTAAAGTCCCCTACTATGATTGTGTTACTGTCGATTTCCCCTTTTTTGGCTGTTAGCATTTGCCTTATGTGTTGAGGTGCTCCTATGTTATGTATTGAGGTGCTCCTATGTTGGGTGCATAAATATTTACACTTCTTATATCTTCTTCTTGGATTGATCTCTTGATCATTATGTAGTGTCCTTCTTTGTCTCTTGTAATAGTCTTTATTTTTAAGTCTGTTTTGTCTGATATGAGAATTGCTACTCCAGCTTTCTTTTGATTTCCATTTGCATGGAATATCTTTTTCCATCCCCCTCACTTTCAGTCTGTATGTGTCCCTAGGTCTGAAGTGGGTCTCCTGTGAACAGCATATATATGGGTCTTGTTTTTGTATCCATTCAGCCAGTCTGTGTCTTTTGGTTGGAGCATTTAATCCATTTACATTTAGAGTAATTATCGATATGTATGTTCCTATTAGCATTTTCTTAATTGTTTTTGGTTTGTTTTCATAGGTCTTTTCCTTCTGTTGTGTTTCCTGCCTAGAGAAGTTCCTTTAGCATTTGTTGTAAAGCTGGTTTGGTGCTGCTGAATCCTCTTAGCCTTTGCTTTTCTGTAACGGTTTTAATTTCTCTGTCGAATCTGAATGAGATTCTGACTGGTTAGAGTAATCATGGTTGTAGGTTTTTCCCTTTCATCACTTTAAATATGTCCTGCCACTCCCTTCTGGCATGCAGAGTTTCTGATGAACGATCAGCTGTTAACCTTATGGGGATTCCCTTGTATGTTACTTGTTGCTTTTCCCTTGCTGCTTTTTATATTTTTTCTTTGTATTTAATTTTTGATAATTTGATTTATGTGTCTTGGCATGTTTCTCCTTGGATTTATCCTGTATGGGACTCTCTGTGCTTTGTGGACTTCATTGACTATTAGCCTTCCCCATATTAGGGAAGTGTTCTTTTCTTTTTTTTTTTCCTCACACACACACACACACACACACACACACACACACACACACACACTGTATTTTATTTTTATTAGAGATAAATAGAGAGAAGTGTTCAACTATAATCTCTTCAAATATTTTCTCAGTCCCTTTCTTTTTCTCTTCTTCTTCTTCTGAGACCCCTATAATTTGAATATTGGTGTGTATTTCCTCTTCATGTGTTTGGCCTGGTGGTTTTTTCCTTGCTCCTTCATCTGCTGTGCATTTCTCTGTCTTCTCATTTTCTTATCTTACTGTGTTTGGGGTCTCCTTTTCACAGGCTGCAGGTTCGTAAGTCCCATTGTTTTCGGTGGCTGTCCCCAGTGGTATGGTTGGTTTAGTTGGTTTTGTAGGCTTTCTTTTGGAGGGAACTGATGCCTGTGTTCTGGTGGATGAGGCTGGATCTTGTCTTTCTGCTGGGCAGGACCGTGTCCAGTGGTGTGTTTTGGGGTGTCTGTGAACTTAGTTTGATTTTAGGCAGCCTCTCTGATAATGGATGGTGTTGTGTTCCTGTCTTGCTAGTTGTTTGGCATAGGGTGTACAGTACTGGAGCTTGCTGGTTGTTGAGTGGATCTGGGTCTTAGCGTTGAGTTAGAGATCTCTGGGGGACTTCTAGCTGATTGATATTACATGAAGCCAGGACGTCTCTGGTGATCCAATGTCCTGAACTCGACTCTCCCACCTCAGAGGCTCCGGCCTGACACCCAGCCAGAGTACCAAGACCCTGTCAGCCACACGGCTCAGAAGAAAAGGGAGGAAAAAAAAGGAAAGGAAGAGAGCAACCAAACCAATAAACAAATCCATCAGTGATAACAAGCGCTAAAATCTAAACTAAGATAAACATATAAATCAGAAACTAGTCAGTTGCATACAGCAAACCCAAAGTCTACAGTTGCTCCTAAAGTCCACCACCTCAATTTTGGGATGATACGTTGTCTATTCAGGTATTCCACAGATGCAGCATACATCAAGTTAATTGTGGAGACTTAAGCCGCTGCTCCTGAGGCTGCTGGGAGAAATTTCCCTTTCTCTTCTTTGTT
>NC_041232.1:46664130-46715860 GCF_002837175.3 Physeter macrocephalus | reverse complement strand
CTATAATCTCTTCAAATATTTTCTCAGTCCCTTTCTTTTTCTCTTCTTCTTCTTCTGAGACCCCTATAATTTGAATATTGGTGTGTTTAATATTGTTCGAGAAGTCTCTGAGACTGTCCTCAATTCTTTTCATTCTTTTTTTCTTTATTCTGCACTGCGGTAGTTATTTCCACTATTTTATCTTCCAGGTCAGTTATCCGTTTTTCTGCCTCAGTTATTCTGCTATTGATTCCTTCTAGAGAATTTCAGGACCGTGTCCAGTGGTGTGTTTTGGGGTGTCTGTGAACTTAGTTTGATTTTAGGCAGCCTCTCTGATAATGGATGGTGTTGTGTTCCTGTCTTGCTAGTTGTTTGGCATAGGGTGTACAGTACTGGAGCTTGCTGGTTGTTGAGTGGATCTGGGTCTTAGCGTTGAGTTAGAGATCTCTGGGGGACTTCTAGCTGATTGATATTACATGAAGCCAGGACGTCTCTGGTGATCCAATGTCCTGAACTCGACTCTCCCACCTCAGAGGCTCCGGCCTGACACCCAGCCAGAGTACCAAGACCCTGTCAGCCACACGGCTCAGAAGAAAAGGGAGGAAAAAAAAGGAAAGGAAGAGAGCAACCAAACCAATAAACAAATCCATCAGTGATAACAAGCGCTAAAATCTAAACTAAGATAAACATATAAATCAGAAACTAGTCAGTTGCATACAGCAAACCCAAAGTCTACAGTTGCTCCTAAAGTCCACCACCTCAATTTTGGGATGATACGTTGTCTATTCAGGTATTCCACAGATGCAGCATACATCAAGTTAATTGTGGAGACTTAAGCCGCTGCTCCTGAGGCTGCTGGGAGAAATTTCCCTTTCTCTTCTTTGTTTGCACAGCTCCTGGGGTTCAGCTTTGGATTTGGCCCCGCCTCTGTGTGTAGGTCACCCTCTGGCATCTGTTCTTTGCTCAGACAGGAGGTGGTTAAAGGAGCGGCTGATTCGGAGGCTCTGGCTCACTCAGGCCGGGGGGAGGGAGGGTAATGGATGCAGGGTGAGCCTGCGGCGGCAGAGGCTTGAGTGACGTTTCAACAGCCTGAGGCACACCATGTGTTCTCCCGGGGAAGTTGTCCCTGGATCACGGGATCCTGGCAGTGGTGTGCTGCACAGGCTCCCAGGAGCGGAGGTGTGGATAATGACGTGTGCTTATGCACAGGACTTTTGATGGCTGCAGCAGCAGCATTAGCATTTCATGCCAGTCTCTGGTGTCCGCGCTGGTAGCTGTGGCTCGCACCCATCTCTGAAGCTCATTTTGGCAGTGCTCTGAATCTCCTCTCCTTGCACACCCTGAAACAATGGTCTCTTGTTCTTAGGCAGTTCCAGACTTTTTCCTGGATTCCCTCCCGGCTAGCTGTGGAGCACTAGCCCCTTCAGGCTGTGTTCACGCAGCCAACCCCAGTCCTGTCCCTGGGATCTGACCTTCGAAGCCCGGAGCCTAAGCTCCCAGCATCCCCCCCCAGCTGGTGAGCAGACAAGTCTCTCAGGGCGGTGAGTGATGGTTGACAGGGATCCTCTGTACGGGAATCTCTCCACTTTGCCCTCTGCACCCCTGTTGCTGTGCTCTCCTCCGTGGCTCTGATGCTTCCCCCCACCACCCCCCATCTTGTTCAGTGAAGAGGCTTCCTAGTGTGTGGAAACTTTTCCTCCTTCACAGCTCCCTCCCAGAGGTGCAGGTCCCATCCCTATTCTTTTGTCTCTGTTTTTTCTTTTTTCTTTTGCCATACCCAGGTACGTGGGGAGTTTCTTGCCTTTTGGGAAGTCTGATGTCTTCTGCCAGCATTCAGGAGGTGTTCTCTAGGAGCTATTCCACACATAGGTGTAGTTTTGATATATTTGTGGGGAGGCAGGTGATCTCCACGTCTTACTCCTCCACCGTCTTGAAGGTCCTCTGGTCTATCACTTCTGTTTTTTATTCTTTCTTGGAAATCACCTCTCTGCTTATGTTATTGATCTCTTCTTGCATGTTATCAACTTTTTCCATTAGAGTCCTTCGCATATTAATCATAGTTGTTTTAAATTAATAATCTGATAATGCCGACATCCCTGCCATGTTTGGGTCTGGTTTTTGAGGTATTTAAATAATTATAGGGCTTCCCTGGTGGCGCAGTGGTTGAGAGTCCGCCTGCCGATGCAGGAGACGCGGGTTCGTGCCCCGGTCCGGGAGGATCCCACGTGCCGCGGAGCGGCTGGGCCCGTGAGCCATGGCCGCTGAGCCTGCACGTCTGGAGCCTGTGCTCCGCAACGGGAGAGGCAACAGCAGCGAGAGGCCCGCGTACCGCAAAAAAAAACAAAACAAAACCCAAAAAAAAAAAATAATTATAATTTATTAAAGCTGTTTCATGAACAGGCAGTTTGGAAATATTATCTAGTTTAAACATTTAAGATTTCATTGTATCATGAACCCACAGTTCCTTTTCCACAATTCAAAAACCAAAGGGCACTCAGAAATAAAGTTTTTAACATAAATTTGTGGCAAACTCATTTCTGGCAAAATCTGATGTGAACTGACATGAAGCTATTTATGGTCTTTGTTTATCTATTTTAATATACATATTCATATGATTTTGTGGAGAAACATTAATATATGTTATAGTGTGCTTCTGAGATATTTCAAGCTATATAGTTTATGCTCTGCATGCTCTATCTAAATCCAAACAAATTCTAAGTTCCAAACATATCTAGGACCAAGGCTTTTAAATAAAAGATTACAAACATGTAAATAATAATTTTTAATCTCATAATTCAAGACTTTTTTAATAGGTAGTATATTATTGTATAATTAAGTAGACATGGAGTCAGATAATATGGTTAGGGCATTTAATGGATGGGTTAAATAGGTGTACAGATAATTTCATTTACAATTTTAAAGGATAAGATTGTGTCTGGTATGTTGTTTAAGCATGAATAAACCTGAAATGTTGATAAGATAACTGACAAATAATACTCTCATTTACTAGTTATCATGGTCTTCTTGCCCTCTTCTTCTAATGATTTTACATGCAACAGGGAATGCAGGGTTGATTTTGTTTTTAATTTTGTCCCAGAGACCTAAGAACAAACATGCTATGATGTCTATTTGAGTCTCAATTTTCAGATTTTACATTTGTAATCTAAAAGTTCATGTGCATTACATATTGTTGTTCTGTAGTTGGCCATTTCCCAGACACCTCCCTTCAGAAGTAAATATCAAAGGAAAACAGTCTCATATTCCTGTAAGATCTGAAAATTATATATATAATTGAAATATATAGATATAATTGAAATATATATGTTTATATATGTTATATATATATGTACATATATATATATATGGATTTGGATAACATTCAGTGAAGTCTACTGCTATGAACAGATCTAAAGCTGACATATAATTCCAAGAATTCAAATGAATTTTGTCCTCAGTGCTAAGATTTCTGGGATGCTCTGACAGAATCATATCTTATTTAGAGTTTCTCCCCTAGACAAAGACTCACGTTTCTCTTAAAGTCAAGGTCATCAGTAAAGGTCTGTGCTGTCTAATATAGCAGCCACTAACCACATGTGGTTATTATTATCATTGCTATTATTGATGATGATATTGCTGTCATTTACTACTAATATTTTAAAAGTAAGACAAATGAAACAAGATTAAATATTTAATATACAAGTTAAAAGGATTATAAAATAGATATCAGGCTTGGCAATTTTGTCATATCGTTTTTTTTTGTCTAAAGCCTAGGATGGTGAAATTATTACCAAATATTGTGAAAATATTTATATAACCCCACTCCCTTGTAAATAAAAACAGTAATAGTGCCTTAAAACCACTACGGTATTGTAATCATTTGAATTGTCAGTGATAGAATTAATGATTGGGAGTTCAGTTCACTTCCAAGGCTCACTTTCACCTAAATTTGCACTTTGAGAAGAAAAATGTGTTCTTCTAAAGACATATGAGATAGTATTACAGTAAATTTAGGGTTTGGGGGAAAATACATTAAAAGTATATATAACATTTTTCATTTTTTTAAAAGTACCTAACAAAATCTAATTATTATTTACATTAGATGTTCTGAGATATGATACCTACATTTACCTTTTGTTATTTTAATTGTAGGACTCAAGTGGGATATTGGAAGATGAATTTTGCCCTTTGGGGATTTCTCCTTTAGGGTGATAGGTTAATAATTTAAGTAGTTGTGTTTGAACCTTTAAAATAAGAGTTAAACCAGGGATTCACATCTTTACTTATCAGGTCAAAAGACTTCTGTAATATGATTATATTCCCACCTTGTAATGAAAGATAAAAGCAGTATCCCTGGCATCTATCTCTAGAAGCTTCAAGAACATACAGTTTGTTGGATTCTTCCTCTTAAAAGTCGTATAATCATTTAAGCTTCAGGTTGAAAGAAACCTGAAATGTCATTCCTAGCACATATTTCTGTCATCATTTGTAAATAAAAATAAAAGCCTTGACAAATTGGTTAAAATACATATCAAATTCTCTCAGAAGCAATTCCTTCACATTGAAGTATATAGTAACTTCAAGTAAAATGTGCTACTTTTGACTTACAGCTTCTCTTTCTAAGTGGAATAAGCAGAATGATGGCACAATTATTTTTTCAGTTAGAGAAACTTCAGTAACCATTGGCCCCCTAGGCACATGTTCCAGGAAAAAAATATGAAAATCAGTTGTTCCAAACCCGTTTTAGAATGATGGCTTATACTCTCTTACGTACCCCCACTCCGTCAGATTTTGTGTAGTCTGACCAATATTTCTCTTCTTTTTTTGCTTGGAAATGTGCATTAAAACCTAAGATAATTTGTTATCTGTTTAGTGTTTGACTCTCTCAGTATGATTTCAATGCATGTTTTTAAGACCCTCCATCCTCAGAAAAATTGCTTCTTATAGATGACTTCCTATCATGAATAAATTAAATTATATTCATCAGAATAAAAGGTTTTATGTTTAGAATAGCAAGAGAGATAGCTGCCTTTTCTACTTCTGACTCACCATTTAACAGTGGTACTAGTAATTAAAATTTATAATCAATATGTAAAATAAAACTAATAGTAATAATAAGGATAAAAGTAAACAACTGTATATGAAAAGGAAGATAGAATGTGTTTTTTGGATAAGGAAAGGTATGAAGGCCATTTTTTTGCTTGGTTTTGGGTTTTTGGTGGGGTTTTTTTGTTGTTGTTTATTGGGTTTTGGGGTTTTTTTGCTTTTTTTGTTTTGGTAAGGGAGAAAAATTGATTTTTTCCTAACTAAAATGATTGTTCCAGAATAAGAAACCCCCCCCCAAAAAAATGATAGGACAAAAGCTGAATGGATATAGAAAGGTACAGAGATTTGTGGAAAAGAAGTTTTATGTGTGAGTTCAAAGCTGGCTAAAATTGAATAGATTTATTTATAAGTGTTTTTAAAAAGAGTTTCAAAACTAGGATTTAATTTTCTGTCCGTTAAAAAGCGCAAAAATTCTTAGATTATTGGTCTGCTTTTAATAAAAGATTATAAAAGGTTTATCTTTACCTTTAATGTAATCTACCTAGGAAACAAAGATTCTGTGTCTTATGAAAATAGTTCCTCTGTAGTTGGTAGTGTTTGGTGATCATTTTACAATATATACAAATGTAGAATATGTGACTATTGACCACTTTAAATATGACTAGTCTGAGGTGGGCTGTAAGTGTAAAACATGCTAGATTTCAAAGATAAATTATAAAAAAAGAATGCACACTATCTCATTAATATAAAAAAATAAAACCAAATGGAACCAACCTTGAAAATTTCCTGAGCAGACAAGACCAGTTTAGTCATACAAGCAAAACTTAATTTAGCTTATTTTGCGAGACTGACTTGACCTGGGTCATTTCTTGCTTGTGTCTCTGAAAAACCATAAGCAAAACTTAAACTGTTACCCAAAATTGAAATGAGGTAACAATTAACTGATTCCCTACCATTATCATTTAAGAAAATTCTAGGGACTTCCCTGGCAGTGGTTAGAACTCCGTGCTTCCACCACAGGGGGCACGTGTTTGATCCCTGGTCAGGCAACTAAGATCCCACATGTCGTGTGGTGGGGCCAAAAAAATTTTTTTTAAAGAGGAAAATTCTAATATTATAACCACTGTGAAGAATAAATAATCACTGCCTCCCCACTATATAAGATGCCTTGTAACAATATCCCCCTGAGCCTCATTCCATGCTTTAGTTTGAGTGCTCCCAGTTCAAGAACTGTCTTTTTGGTGTGTGCACAATAAACTTTTTACTATTAGTAATCTTTATTTTCCAGTGAAAACTAGGTAGTAGGCAATTGTGAACTATTATATATTAGCATTACATTGTGGGTTACCAAATTTATTAATACATAATTATAAAAACTTACAGTTTTTAGAGATATGTTTTTATAGTACAATTTTTAATGTGACAGGCCATTTTGTTAACAAACCCAATTATTTTTTGTCTCTCTGTAAAAATTTAAAAACCATAATTAGATAGACTTATGTTTAGCATTTAATGTTTCAGTATATTATCTTAATTGGAAATGATTTAGATATTTAATGAATATCCATTATTTAGTTTAATAGTATAATCTTTGATCTTATTTACATTTATTTAAATTTTTTTTAACAATTATACTTTGATTAGACATTAAACAGTTAACCATAATCTTATTTTTCTTGTTGACAAATTTGTAACCTGTGACCCAGGAAGTAGGTTCTCATCAGTCATCAGATCTGATGGCTGCTTGATCTTGGACTTCCCAGCCTCCAAAACTGTGAGAAATAAGTGTTTTTGTTTAAGCCACCCAATCTGTAGTATTTTCGTATAGCAGCTCAAATGGATGAAGACTAGCAGCATCTGCATCACCTGGGCAGTTATTAGAAATCAAAATTCTTGGGCCCCACTCCAGACCTACTGAATGGGGTCCAGTACTCTATATTTGAAAAGATCCTTTGGGTGATTCTGGTGCATGCCAAATGAGAGAACCACCTGCTAGCCAACTAATACCTTGAAGAACAAGCTTGAAAAAAATGTTTAATATCAGTTTGAAGTGCCAAAAATGTAGCTATAGTTTTTAAAATTATTAAGTGAGAGAGATTTCCTTTCAGATGTTATGAAATGGAGTGACTTTCATATAACTAAAATTTCATGAGAATCTCCAAAGTAATTATTAATTTTTGGACAAACACTTGGCAAATGTCAAAATGAAGTATCAAATGTGACTTCTTTATCCAAAACTGCTTACGAAGAATTAATCTCAATCTTGGGAAAGCGTATACATAATGGTAAACCAGTAAACAAAATAACAAATACCAATCCTTGGTTATACAAATGTGTAATTGCAAATTCACATGCATAAGTAATAATACAGAGATATGTTGTGTACACTTCACACAGTGGAATTATGACATTTCAATTGCCATGTGGAAAGATCTTTTGGACCTTTCGAATAAAATACGTGAGAAATTACAGACCCTTAATTTGAAATATATAAAGGCTTTGTTGTCTTTATATTGATTCACTTTGTTATAAAGCAGAAACTAACACACCATTGTAAAGCAATTATACTCCAATAAAGACGTTTAAAAAAATAGTAATGGAGTGTAAAAAAATCAACAAAAATAAGAAGTGAAATCGATCGACATTTTGACACTGAGAAGTAAGTCAGTTGTAATGAAAATGTCCAGGTCTTACTAAAGACAGTATTTCCTTGGGAGGAAGAAAAATATAGTTAATGAAGAGAAATGAATTATATTAACAAGTTGGAAGAAGATTTAAATTTCACATTGGATTTGACAAAAGATACTGATATCAATGAAGAAAACATAAAACTCATAAATGTCACTTTAATGAAGACATCAGTCACTTCCCAAGAAAACTTTAGATGCCCTAAATATTAAAGGAACTTGATTAAGGTTTCCCCAACTGAAAACAATGTAACAATTTGCATGATATTAGCAATATTTAATTTGAAGAGCAAAGGAAAGTTTCAAAACTATCAATAATAAAAGACACATTTCCATCAGATATGCTGAAGTAAAGACTGAATTATTTTTCTATTCTTTCTATAGAATATGATAATATAAAATCATTGTCATATGAAGAAGCAATCAAAGAGCATGCAGCCAAGAAATGTGGAAAGGAAACAGTATTATAGAGATGGGCCAGGGTGTTATTTAATTTTTAAAATATTATTTTTCTACATTTTGTGATGGTTGTAGCATTTATAACCTTTTGAGAATCTTGTAATTTATTGTGGTTTTTGTCATTTTAATTAAATATTCACTTTTCTAACTAATTTTTCAAATGCACCGCCTCTCCAAACTTTATAACTTTCAGACCTCAAAAAATTTGGATCCATTCAATCCTATGAGCCTAGAACAATGCTCTAAGTATTAAGTAGTGCTTCTTTAAATGTTTTTGAGTAAATGACTGTCATGTAAAAATATTCAAAATGGAGGATATATAAAACTAATTACAAAATTTATACATCTTAAAATTCATTTTGAAAGTTTAAAATCATTTAAAAGTAGAGAATATAATACATAGAACTACTAATACCCATCACCCAAATTCAACAGTGGTTAAGACTTTCTACATTTTTTTATTTTCCACATTTTTTTCCACTTTTTTCCTTTTCTTTCCTACAGTATTTAAAAGTAAATTCCAGATATCCACATCATTTCACCCCTTCATTCCTCAATTTCTGCCTCTAACAAATGTGGACATTTTCTTACATAAACATTTACTTAACCAAATGTTAGGTTATTACATCTAATCTAATATGTAAAAAAGTATCCATTGTTATTACCTAGTAACCTCATCCATAGTCAGATATTCCCAATTTTCTCAAAATTATCTTTTTGCATTGGGTTTATTTGGATCACGATACAAAGTCAACACATTTCATTTTATTAAACCTTTTAAATCTCTTCTAATGTATCACGTTTTTTTGTGTGTCACTAACATATTGCTGAACCAAAGTCAGTTGTCCTGCACAATGTCTCATATTTTGGATTTGTCTGTCTGCTTTCTCTTGTGTCTTTTAACTTGTTATTTTATCTGCCTTATTTCCTATAAATGGAAGTTAGCTTCAGAATAGTGGTTCTCAAACTTGAGCTGCATCAGAATCCCCCTGGAAGGTAAGTTAAAACAGGGGTCCCCAACCCCCGGGCTGCAGACCAGTACCAGTCCGCAGCCTGTTAGGAACTGGCCACACAGCAGGAGGTGAGTGGCGGGCAAGCAAGTGAAGCTTCATCTGCCTCTCCCCGTCACTCAAATTACCGCCTGAGCCATCCCCTGCCCGACCCCAGTGTCCGTGGAAAAATTGTCTTCCACGAAACCGGTCCCTGGTGCCAAAAAGGTTGGGGACCACTGTGTTAAAACAGAGATTATGGGTCCACCCCAAAGTGTCTGATTCAGGTGATCTGGGATGGAGGCCAAAAATTTGCATTTCTAATAAGTTCCCAGGAGATGCAGATCTAACAGGCACACTTTGAGAACCACTGTTTTCTAGACTTAGGTTTGATTCAATTCAAATTCTTTTTTCTTTTTTTCATGAGCTTGCTTCTTAAGTTATGCTGTATGCTTCATTTTGCATCATTTTGTATCACATCAGATGGCACACAGTGTCTGGTAATCACACTTTTAATGATGCTAAGAATGCCCAGTAGATTCAGTAATGAATAACTGATATTTAAAAAAATAACTTGCTGAATTCAGTGAAGTTGCAGGATACAAAATCAATATACAGAAATCTGTTGCATTTCTATGCATTAGTAATGAACTATCAGAAAGAGAAATTAAGAAAACAATCCCATTTATAGTTGCATCGAAAAGAATAAAATAATTATGAATAAATTTAACCAAAGAGGTGAAATTCTCTGACCACAGAGTAAGCAAACTTTCTTTAAAAGTAAAGGTAAGCTTCCTATCTGTGGGAATTTTTCTAGGTCTGGAGTTGGCAGTTCTGTTCAGGTGGGAAATGTGAGAAAAGGAAAGTGCAAATATATTTCCAAGAAGGTCTTTGCTAAGGACGGTCACATGTTATCTCAAGAGGAATGAGTGGAATATATAACTAGGACAAAAATCTAATCTTGTCCCCATAATCCAACACCTGTGTTTTGAGGATAAGCAGGTATATATTTTCCATAGGGCATAAGTTGTGATTCTTTATCTTTGTATTTTTTAAGATCTAATTCGGATATTTTGGATTTACACATGGAATATGAAAATAATTGTTCCTGAAGGGGAGGCTTGTTTAGGGTATGATCATCCAAAGGTTTTATTGAGGTGGCACAGGTTTATGAGGCAATGACTGCCATATTTTATGTGGGTTATTGGGAGGCCTCTAGTAATTATTATTGCCTGATTCTGTATTATCACCCCAATACCCATATTCCCCCATTTGTTAAAAAGGACTATTTTTAGAGCAGTTATAGATTCACAGCACAATTGAGAGGAAGGTACAGAGATTTCCCATATTCCCACTTCCATTTACACATGCATAGTTTCTCTGTTATCAGCATCACTGACCAGAGTGGTACACATGTTACAATTGATGAACCTAAACTGATGAATTATAATTACCCAAAGTCCATAGTTTATATTAAGTTTCACTCATGGTATTGTACATTTATGGATTTGTACAAATGTATAATGACATGTATACACCACTATAGTATCATACATAGTATTTTCATCACCCTAAAATTCTTCCGTGCTCCATCTATTCATCCTTCCCCACCCCCTAAACCTTGGCAACCACTGATCTTTTTACTGTGCCTAGTTTTGCCTTTTCTAGAATGTCATATAGTTGAAAACATACAATATATAGTCTTTTCCATTGGCTTCTTTCACTTAGCAACTTGTATTTAAGGTTCTTCTGTGTCTTTTCATGGCTTGATAGCTCATTTCT
Source organism: Physeter macrocephalus (assembly GCF_002837175.3). NCBI lineage: Eukaryota > Metazoa > Chordata > Mammalia > Artiodactyla > Physeteridae > Physeter > Physeter macrocephalus. Next base: position 46,704,921 of record NC_041232.1, on the reverse strand, counting down.
TTTAGTATTAAATATTATTCCATTATCTGGTCAACCACAGTTTATTTACCCATTCACCTACTGAAGCACGTCTTGGTTGTTTCCAGGTTTTGGCAATTATGAATAAAGCTGCTAGAAACATTAACGTGCAGGTTTTGTGTAGAGATAAAATTTTAATTCCTTGGGTAAATACCAAGGAGCACAATTGCTGGATCATACAATGAATATGTTTAGCTTCGGAAGAAAAAGCAAAACTATCTTCCAAAGTGGCAGTACTGTTTTGCATCCTACCAGCAATGCAGGAGAGTTTCTGTTGCTTCACATCCTCTCCAGCATTTAGTGTTGTCAGTGTTGCAGATTTTGACCATTTTAGTAGGTGTGTAGTGATATTGTTGCTTTAATTGGCATTTCCCCAATGATATACGACGTGGAGCATCTTTTCATATGCCTATTTGCCATCTGTATATCTCCTTAGGTGAGGTGTCTCTTAAGGTCTCTGGCCCATATTTTAATCAGGTTGTTTGTTTTCTTATTGTTGAGCTTTAGTGTTCTTTGTAGATTTTGGATAACTGTCCTTTTACAGATGTGTCTTTTGCAAAGATTTTCTTTCAGTCTGTGCCTTATCTTCACTCCCCAATATTTTAAGACCAAAGACTTTGTAGTAAAAGGAAAACTACAGTCTAAAGTGCCAACTCTGTAGAGAACCTTTCTTAGATGCTGTGAAGGAAAAGGTGGAAGGCTATATGTCGATTCCTATCTCGGTTTAGCTTGAAAGAAAATGCATATTAACATGAAAAGAAAAGTAGAGAGAAATTGTGGTGTTTAATTCTGTGTCCAGTGCCATTGGCTATTAAGAGTTCACGGTGGAGGGAAAGATTGAAGTTGACTGAGGTAGAAGTGGGAATCTCTGTGGAAATTGAACTTAATCTGATTGACCTTGAAAGCTAGTTAGTTCTTCAACAGTGAGATAGGTGAGAAATGACACTTCATCTGAGAAACATAATTCAGTGTTACGAAACTTTCAGTTTATATTATAGAAGAAAAAAACTTTGATTATGCTCTAGATTTAGATCCTGAATATTCTCAGATCTGTGATGGGTTTTCTTTACCTTGAGTGACTAGGACTCTAAATCCTTCGTGGTTCCAAGTGGTACTGTTAGTAGCAGATGGCTGGCTTCTGTGTCTCACATCATATCTAAAAAGAATAGATTAGCCCAGCATATTTGCATCCAGATAAGTGTATTATAACACTTTTAAAATATTGCACATTGCCATTTAAAAAGCATATATAGTATATTTTTCAAACTTACGGAATATTTGCCTTATGTTTGATTAGGTAGTTCCACCTTGTTAATGATCTGAACTATAAAAATATGCCTTTTTTTCACTTTTAATGTCAGTGACCTATTCTAGTTTTGTTATCCCTCCTCTGATTATACAGTAATAATATATTAGTGCAATCCTCAAAGCATGCAACACATATGTTATCATTGTATGGAGGCATTTTTGAACACTGATGGTTTAAAATTTCCCATTGTAAATGCTTTCAAAAGCATTTGACTACGTTGATAGATTTGAAGATAGCTGCTGTTGTTTACAGAATTATTTTCTATTTAGCTGGAGCCACCTAGGTATCTAAGTCATCATATGTGAAATTTGGGGCATTAATTTGGCCTTGTAATGATTGATTTCTGTACTAGTCCAGGCTCCATTGCAAATGATCTAAATTCAGATTTAAGCAAAAATATAAATCGGGGGGACGGAGAGGATATAGTATCACACAGCTGAAAGGTCCATGGGTTAATTTAATTTCAGGCACAGTTGAATCTAGATGCTCAAATGGTGTTATCAGGTCTATTTCTATTCTGCTTAGCTCTGCTGGATTCAACTTGATTTTAGTTACAGGCACACTTTCTTCACTTGGAGGTGAAGTCAAGACACTCATGCCTAGGGGAGAGGAGGTTGTTGCCCATAGGATTGGCACTTTGACCCAGCAAAGCAGGGGCTGATTCTGAAGGGAACAAGTGCTGGGCTAACAAACAAGTAAAAGCTACCACAGCAGGACCAATGGTTGGTCTTAGACACAATTACCAACGTTTGTGAAAGTTGTCTTGGCTGGCATTCATCCTCTTTTGTACATTACAAAGCACTAAGCTTAACAAATGGCCAGGAGGAAACCTAGTTGCTTTTTTTCTAAACCAAAATCAGATGCCATCTTTTGACTCACAGACAAATTATAAACTGATTTTAAAGCATGTTTTCGTAGCAGTCCTAGTATCAGTATTTTCTTTAGTCCTTGTTGGGCAAATCAATTAAATATACCTACCCCTCCGTTTCCTTATCTGTTTCAAGAATACTAATGCAGTTAGACTGACTAAGCTCTGAGGTCATTTCTATTTCAAAGAATATGTGATTCAGTGATTCTTTTACAAAACTGATTACAGGTTGGGGTTTTTTTTGGAATATGTATATTGAATGGAAACAGTAATTGCTCTCAAAAAGCTAAATTCAATAAATCTTTCTGCAGTTATGGAAATGTACTATGTGGCTATTAAGCACTTGAAATGTGACTGATGTGACTCAGAAAATGAATTTTTAATTTGATTTCATTTAAGCTAATTTTGATTTAAATTAAAATAGCCACAGCTCTAGAATTATCAACTTATTTAAACCATATTTTTGAGAAATGATTGACATTAAAAATAAAACAAAATTTATAAGCTTGTGCAAGGAATTTCAAAGCAGCAATTTCCCATTTTCTTTTCAGTCCCCTGCACACAGCTATTCAAGCTACGACTCGGGCAAAAATGAGAGTGTAGACCGAGGTGCTGAGGACCTGTCCCTAAACAGGGGAGATGAGGATGAAGATGACCACGATGACCACGAGGATTCTGAGAAAGTTAACGAGACAGATGGCGTTGAGGCCGAGCGGCTGAAAGCTTTTAATGTGAGTCCTGACACCCTACCGTTATGGCTGAATTTTTACCACTTCACTTTCATGTTGTTACTTGTTGGTAACTGTGGCTATTTTAGAGACATGTTTGTTTAATTTACAGAAGGATTTTAAAAGTACATGAAACACTCTTAGCCAACCAGACACCAGAATTGCTGTGTTTTGTTTAGGATTTTAAAGCCAAATGTGAGCTGAAAACTGCACTTGTGCTGTGTGAGTATGCATGTTTACCTAGCGGATGAAGGGAGCCTCAGCTTATCCCTCGGAAGCGTCTGCCCGTCATCCGTTATTTTGTTTGCTTTCCCAGCTTATCTAATTATGCATGAAAAAAGAGTCAATTGTTTGTTTTCCGAGATTAGTATACTGTGCAGTGTAGCAATGTAAACAGTCATATTATTAATAGAGAATTTTATGGGGTGCTTAATCGTCACAGTCTACTGTTATTTCTTGATTTTTTTCTACGCAGTAGTCTATACTTTTCTGTCTGTCTGTCTGTCTGCCTTTCTCTCTCTCTTTCTCTCTCTGTTTTTTAACCCAACCATTTAGAAAGTCTGTAAAGGGTGTTTGCTTAAAATTTCTGGCTTTCCATTACAAAGTTCTCCAGTGCATAAACCAGACAAGAGTATTTTCCTATCAGTAATCAAGACAGGAAGCTAGGAACAGCAGAGAGCAGCCCTCCAAACCCTTCTCCTCTGTCTCCCTCTTGCCAACAGATGTTTGTCAGGCTGTTTGTAGATGAAAACTTGGACCGAATGGTCCCAATCTCTAAGCAGCCCAAAGAAAAGATCCAGGCTATCATTGACTCATGCAGGCGACAATTCCCTGAGTATCAAGAGCGTGCCCGAAAACGCATACGTACTTACCTCAAGTCCTGCAGGCGGATGAAAAGAAGTGGTTTTGAGATGGTGAGTTTTGAATTAAAACACAGCCCTAGATTCCATCCAAATCCCACATGTAACCATGACACAATTTTTTTTTTCATCTTAGTGTCTTTTTAATTTTTTCCATAACGTCAGGTCCAAGGGGTTTTTGTTTGCTTGTTTGTTTTTTCTCCTTTTCATCTTCCTGAAGTATTTATCCCCTTTGTTGATTCAATAAGACATACCTTGTGAGACCAGTGCTCACAAGCCTAGGTACCATGTCCTAGGAAATGAGGGTCATGTGAGTGAACAGCAGTGAGAGCCAGTGTCTCATTCTTGTGTGTTTCCTTTCTGTTACTGCTAAAGCAGATCTAAGGTTATTCAAGTCTTGAACTGAAGCACCAGTGGTTGCTTTAGACAGCCTGTGAGGATGGCTTTCTCTGGAACAAAAGGAAATAGATGGATCCATCTAAGTAATACTATTTTCATACCAACAGTTAACAAATAGCAGGCCTTGAAAATAAAGGTCAGGGAATGAAAATCCTTATGTGAAAAATAAGGCTTTTGTGTACTCGGTATATTTGTGTGCTTGTCTTGTGGATGGTTAACATGAGCGTTTAGATTCAGCTGGGCTTTTTATAGATGGATGATATCATGCTAGTGTTAGATATTTACGGGTGGAAATTAGATATCAGTGTTATTTGACCTTTATTCTATCTCACCTTGATGGAATTGTTATACCTAGAAGTAGTTTTTACAGTGTATTTTTAAAATTTATTTATAGTTTTATGTATTTGAGTGGACATGTCTTAGAAATTTTCTGAAACTATTTTCATTGTACTTTTGAGAAGGCTCCATAAAAGCCAAGACTCTTCGTGCTTGTGATCAGTGCCTCCAGTTTATTAGGTGTGATGGAACAGGAGCTGGTATAGATATAGGAGAGGTTTCAGAGTATGCCAATAGGAGAAATAGTTTTCCAGATATAAATGAAATAAATAACAAGTAATACCTCCTATATTATCTATTTTTCTACAATGGCTTATAAAAATATCTTTGATATTTTTAAAAGAAAAGCGACTGTTTCTTATAGAGAGGCAGTCTGCCAAGATGGTCACTAACACAAGGCTCGGTCCCTGGAGAGCTTGGCCTGGAGTTCTGGATCCACCAGTTTGTAGCTATGTGACCCAGGCAAGGTACTTCAACTTTCTGAGCTCAGGTCCCTCCTCTGGAAATGAGAATAATTCCTAACTTATAGTGCTGACAGGATCATATAAATTGTCATGTAAAGCTCGGCCAGTCATTTTTGACACATAGTAACCACTCAATAAATCTGAACTCTGAAAATATAATCAACCAAATATTATTTAATCCATCGTCTGAAAAAAGCTACCCAAAATATTTGTATTATAAAATCACAGAATACTACATTTAAGAATTTGCTTACTTCTTAGAATAACTATATTGAAGTTGGAGTTTGCTGTGCCTAAATTATTTTAAAATAAATTAGCATAGCTGTGCCTGATGAAATTAAATTATGAAGTCGAGGTGGTATGGTATAAGAGAGGAGAGATTGCTTGAAGAAAATACAGCTACTTCCCCCATTATTGAATTCTTTAAAAGTTATTGTCACCCAGTAGGAGAAAGGTGACAGACAAAAAGGATATCTAACCAGGAATAAAAGCCCAGAATCTTGGCTTTGACATCGGTTCATCATCAAATTGGCAGTTGATGTAAAATTCCAATAGAAACTAAGTATGTCTCATTCAGTGCACAATGCACAATATATACTTTCCTCTTTCAGTAACAATAAAGATAATAATGTTATATACCAAGATTTTATTTTACCAGCATCTGGCACTACTATTTCTTCTAAATCTTTTAATGTTATTTAGAGATTCTTTTCTTTGGTAAAATTTATCTTATTTTCCATTTATTAATAATTCTTTAAAAGAAAAAAATCATTGTCATGGAGAATTCTTAATTTCTCAAAGGGGTATTTGAGATAATCACAGGTTTTTTATTAGTTGTATTTATTGACCAAATATTAACATCTATTTGATGTAAACTTTGTGCTATGCGTAGAGAAAGACAAAAAGTTAATATAAAATCAAGTAGGTTTACAAACTAATCTTGAAGGAAATAATGCTGTAAAGAAATGCTATTGTATTTCATATTTAATAATTTTCATTTGTTCATTTTTTGTTCACTTATTCAATATACGTATAATGTGCATAACATCATGCAAAGTAATGAGAAATACAAAAGATGCCTGACTTGTTAATTAAGAAAATTTAACATGTTCCCTGATCATCATGATTCTTTGAGATTACAAGTTGTGGGAAGTGAAGGGCTTAAGTAATAATATAAGGCCTAATATAAATAAATGTTAAATGAACAACACAGATGAAAATTGATATTGTAGTTTAGCCCATTTTTTTAAAATACATTGCTAAGTAATGCACTATTGGAATAAAAATTAAATTTGCCATCTAGTTAACACTTGGAATTTTGATTGGCTTTATGTCACTTCATTGTCATGGAGCATGTCATCATTTTGAACACTCATCCTTACCTGGAACAAATAGGAAAAGGCATGACTAGGGCAGATAGTAATTACAACTAAATATTGTACATTAATTTTTTTTGCCTTCATAATTTTAAATTTTAATATAAGATAATATCCACGGTTTTTAAAAATTGAAACATTAAAAAATATTTTCTTATATTGTTTTTGCTGTAGGTAGACATGAAGAAAATGTATCATTTTTAATATATGACTATCTTTACATGCCAATTATTTCGTAGTACTTAGTAAGTCAACAAAGCAACCTAAAGAAGTTTTTAATATATTTGTAAAGTAGAATTGTAGGAGTATTTGATAGCGGACTCCGTATTACAAAATGAAAGCGGCATTCAGCAAGCTTAGCTCATCCAGTTACTTAGGATCTCTAAGCCAGCAGACTCTTTAAGTAAAGCAAAACACAAAATATTGAATTATATGTTCCCTACTGACTTTGATTAAGAAATTCAAAGAGATATTCCCATAGAAGTGGTTTATCACAACTTATATTTGTATTATACTTGAGAATCTTGACATTCACTCTAATTTTCTGCTGCTAATACAAAATCTATTCATGTTTAATTAGTCTACACTATCCCTTAAGAATTTACAACACAAGTACTTTTCATTGACTTCACTGAATGCATACAAATATTAGAGTATATATTTATGCATTCTTATTTCACTAAAATTATTAAGCCCCAAAGGTCTCAATTGCTGAAGTAGCCGAAATGTCTATGTCATTGCTCCAAACAGTCTCTATAATGCATGAAGTTAAATAACCATATTATGATATTTTTCTACACACTTTCACTAATTCAGCGTTCCCAGTCATCTCAAATCATAAATTCTTCAGTGTTGAATATAAAAGGATATGTTTTATGAGAAATAAATCCAATAAGTTTGATACAGAGTACTGTCTCAGTTTTCATTAGATTTTAAGAACCAATGAGTTAAGCAGCCCTTATATTAATCCTTAGACAAATATATCAAATCATTATTGATTCTATTATGCAGCTTTGACTCTCAAATTACTTCAGCTAATTTTCTGAAGAATATTTGTTGATTGTTTCAGAAAAGAAATGTATTTCTCCAAGGTGTCCTGATCCTAAATTCAAGAACACCTATAATAGATAAAGCCATAAAAGGAAAGCTTTATAAACAAGGTGAGGTTACCCCATACCTAAGTATTATTTGTGTTATGTGATATGATTTCTCTTTTTATTTTCTGAGTTTGCATTGTTTACAGACTCTTTCACCATGCTGCATATATGTAGACGTATTTTTAATAGAACTCAAATGAAAATATTTGGGGGAGATAGTCTAAGAGACTTTCAGTTCATCCTTCCTCCTGTATCTCATATCTTGACAGTATATCAGGTTAGATCAAGTGGCCTAGATATTTGAATTCAATAAACTCAGCCACTTGAAAAATTACCTATTAATTTGCTTTTTAATATTATTTATTTGACTATATTTGTTTGAAGAATTAAATCTCATGCTATTTTTTGTAAAATTTTGCCAGGGACATTGTCCACTAGGCTTCTTAATGTCCACTATAAATGATCTCATTTCGGAACCCTCTTTTAGCATGTAATGAAAAAAAATGTGTTTCTTCTGCAGAAATAGAGTGCTTTTATGTTTTCTCATCATTAACTTACTACGTTCACTTTTGTGCCTGTCAGGAAGTTCAGAGCCAAAAAACTTTCTAAGGTCCCAATTATCTGTTTTTTAAATTTGTTTTAGCTTACATATTTCCTTGGTAGCTCTGATATCTATTTGGGGAAAAAAGAGATATAAATTTAAAAACAAGTGTGTAAATAATCTAATTAATTACGGAAACACCATACTTTCAGACCACCTTCTAAGTTCTTTATTCATAGTATTTCTTTTTAATTACAGCCTATAATACCCTCCTCAGTAATTTTGATATCTGACCTTCTTATTTCACAGTTCTTTCATTAGAAAATAAATATTTAATGTTCAGGAAATGGTACATTTTTTAGGGTATTTGACTACTTAACATTCTTTGCCTCTACTTGTCTGATGTAGACTAAAGTAGAGAGATCAGAATTCGTCTTCAATTCACAGCTTTCATAGATATCATAGGCATTGCAAAAGCTACAGTGACACTATTCATTCTTTAGCAAATAGAGCTATTATAAAAAATGAATTAAAGTGCTTCTTTAAACTAAAAATTTGATCAGAAATATACTGAGCCCTTCATACAAGATCTTGGTTTAAAACTTTACACCTGCACGACCATTATTATTCACAATATTCTTCATGCATCGTGAGCACAACTGTACAGGTTTCTCTCTTTGTGACCAGTTAACTTAATTGATGCTAATTAGTTTGAATTCCCCACCTGCTATTTGTACCAATTTTTGCCCTTTTATAAATGTCATCTATCATCCCCCAGGATACTTTCATACCATCCTCTAAGTTCTTTATTCATAATATTTCTTTTTAATTACATCCTATAATACCTTTCTTAATAATTTTGATAGCTAATCTGCACTCACAGTTCTTTAGCTTTCTCAGTTTCAGTGGTCTGTATCACTCTAGCCATTATTAGCATGGATATTCCTTAGTCTTTGCTTTCACTCAAAGAGCCTGCACAAGCTATATTAAAATTTTTCACAATCGTCTACAATTTTTCAAGTATCCCCTGCTGCCTTTACAGAGGAAGTGTCCTGGTCTTATTGCTCTGGATAACACTTCACTTCTGCTCCCCTGTCATTTCACCTCCTTCAGCACATGGCTTCTTCGACCATCCCAATGGTCATATTTTCAGTTTTCCCTTTTCACTGAGTTTTCCCTTTTCTTCTCTTCTGCCATATAAAAAGTGTCCAAATTCAAAAAAAATTAATCTTATAACTTCTATAATCTTTCTTTGAGGACTCAATGCGTCCATCTTTCTTTGCCTTGTTTACTGAAATATTTTATACTCACAGATTACACCTGTTACCACCAACTCCCACCAAATCCCTTAAATTCAGGCTCTGGTTCTTACCACTATATTGAATTAGTTCTTAAGAAGATCACATGACTACCTTTGCACCAAATCCAAAAATTGCATCCTCAACTATAAATCACCCGATTTCTTAAGACTCTATTTTCTATTTCTATTCTTGTACCTTTTTCTTGATTTGGGGCTTTTCTTAAGATTCTGTGCTTGGCCATGTACCGCATATTACCCTCTCCACAGCTGCAGATGTCTACCCCTGTATACAGTACTCTACTCTCAAAGTAGATCCCAGTCATATACAAAACCTTGGTATTTCATTCCACATTCTAGTCAGATGCTAGGCAAATGTGTTGTTATATCCTCACTGAATTCTCTGTATTCTCTATCGCCCGTTCTCTCCACTGATCTTCCACTCATCTACCAAATCAACAGTAAATTCCTCTTGACTTACCTATTTACAGCAATCGCACCACTGTTGTCATGTACACCAGTGTTCATAAACTTGGAATGAGATTTGACTCTCTTTATACTTCTGACTTGCATTCTACCACTGGCTAAATTCTGTTTATTTTTCCTTTGCTGTCTTTCCCAAATCAGTCCCATAATTTTGAATTTTATCAGGTATCATTATAGTTCTAACCTTTCAAATCTCATACCTATGCTCTTGCATAATCCTTCTAACTCAACTACCTACTTCCATCTTATACTACCCTCTAATTCATAAGCAGAGACAGAACTAGGATTTGCACCTGAAAATTATGAAATTTGGGACCTTTTTTTCAAAAGAAAAGTAATATAAAATTATGAGCACAAAGTTAGGTAAAAGGATGAATATTTATCTGCAGTTAGAAAAAAGCCACACATAATAAATTTTTTAAAAAAGAGAAATCTTAAAGATTCAAATCTTTCTCTTCGGAAAAAGAAGAAATACTAGAATACTTACAACATCCAGAAACTTCAGTAGTCCCATCCAGTTGAAGAACCCTGGTACCTGGACTTCATTGGCTTTTTGATAAATCTGCCTTTGCTCTTGGAGTAGCCTTCCTCAATTCTGGCTTTGATACTGTCAAACTTTTGTCATCTCAGGACAAATTCTAAATTGCTTACTATAGTGTGTTACAGTATGCCCTTTTGAAACTGAGACACCTAGGTTCAATTCCTGTACAATTTTATGTCATGTTTCTGAGTCTCCATTTTTCTAAAGGAGAGGGCTCTTGAGGTATTACATGTGATAATGTAAATAAAATGTTTAGCATATAATCTGGCCCCTTTCTACCCTTTCTTCTAATATGCTCAATTATTTCCTTTAATGTTTTGGTTATCACAGGGAACTGCTACTCTTTCTCTCAGTGTGTGCTCTCTTGGTTCACTGATTTTTCCTGACTCAGGGTTCATGTGTACTATTCTCTCTTTATTTACTAAATTATTTTATTTACTAAAATTGAAGAGTAACTAAAGTGTAAAGAATACAACCATCATTGCTTTCAGAGTTACTCATCAATGGATCTTTTAGTTTAAGCAAAATGTTGACCTGAGTCTCATGGAATACCCCCTCATACACCCCACTCACCTTCCCTCTACAAATACATACAAACCCTGAGTAAAATATAACAATTTAAAAATATCTATATAAGCTCAAAAGAAAGAAAAGGAAATCCCCAGGCCTTGAAATGAATAGAAAACTCATAGCCAGAGTTGTAAACCCTTAATCTGATAGTGTAACAGAGTAGGAAGATAGAAAAAGTGAATTTAAGCCCAAACAGATCAGGGCTGGGATTTGAATGCCAATTCAAGCTCAGGAGATGTGGATTTGGGTTTGTGACTAGACAGGAACATGAACTGAGAACTGTATAAAAAGCTGTGACCCTGGAAAGGACTGCTCTTCCATTAAAGGGGAATTAGAAGCATCAAATTACAACTTCAAAAAGTGAAATGACAGGCATTATAAACATTGAAACTAAAACCTTACTAGATGGGTTAAATAGCAGATAAGATGATTCAACCAAAGAGAAGACTAATACACTGGAACTGTGGAAATTACTCACAGAAAAAAGAGAAGTGGAATTTGATAAAGAAGTTAACTTGGGGACTAGAGTGATATAGATCTAATAGACATCCCAAAGGAGAAATTAGAGAGGATGAGGACAACATTCAAGCCAAAAAGGAGGAAGAATTTTTCAGAATGGACTAGACCGTGAATACTAAGAACAGAGAAACAGACCATATCCCTGAACAGCACAAACAAAGTCACACCTACGTACATCAAGGCAAAACTGCAGCAGACCCACGAAATTCTTAAATGTCACCAGGAAGAAACAAGAAATTATCTAAAACAGGAAAGTAGACTGAACATAATACTTGTCCTCAAAATAGATGTCGGAAGACAATCTTCAAAATACTGAGAAAAAAGTCTTCAAAATTTTTTAGAGAAGCTACTTTTAATCTACAAATCGATGCCTAGCTCAACTCTGCCTCCAGAGTGAGGAAGAAAAATACTTCAGACAACTACTGAAATTACCACTGACAAGCTGTTTCTGGGAGGAACTAAAATGTACTCTAAGAAAAAGGAAACAACCCAGAAGGAGACACTGGAAAATTAGCAGCATTGGTGAGCAGATCTGAAGGAAAGCTCCCTGAATTTAGTCAGTGGATCTTGGTTCTTAGCCATGTTTTATCAGCTGTTACTTGTGGACCTTGTATCTCTTGTAGTTCAGATTCCTCATGGGAAAAATGGAAACAAATAGCACTTCTACATGAAAACCAACAACACTTGAAATAACAAATATAAAAACTTCTGCATAGCATGGTACCTGGTCTCTGAGGAACAGGATAAAATGCAGTCGAATCTGAAATTGCATTCCACTGCTCCCTTTACTGGGAAACCCTTGCTGTCTCAATCTGTTGAACTCCTTGGAGGGCTAAATCCAATACGCCTTTATCTATTTAATCATCACCTCTAGCTAACAGCAGCCTTAAATCTCTCTTTCTTCCATGTGCAAATTGTACTTTGTGGTACTTTTGTAGTTTTATTTTATCCTGTCTTATATTACTGTTATTTATATATGGGCCTTAGCTCCCTAATAAGAAGTTACGTTCCTTGACTACTCTGCTTCTTCACTTGTTCATTTCTGTATCATCCACTATGTCTTATACGGTACAATTAGTTGCTCGTGAAAGCTGCTCAGTCCATGTTCAATTCAGTGGAATTAAAATTGTTGAATGGAGGATGAGTGAATGAGTGGACATTCATACTAATGAGTTACTTTGTAGTAAAATTAGTGGGGAGATAAGCTAGTGTTTATTGTGTGCTCTGTCTTTCACAGTATCCTGCAATTGGCATTTCAATTTTAAAAGCTACTGATAACTGAAAATCTAGCCTAATGTATTTTAAATCTTAGGGAGTTTTTTTTTTTCCTAAAGAAGGCAGTCATATAATGTTTAATTTTAACTCTCTTGAAACACTATCTTTAAAAGATTTTTATCTATTTGGTAATTAGTGTGAATATTAATTGTATGAATAGAATTTGTATATAGTTTTAGGCTTCATAAATAAACTATTAAAAGAAAAGATGTCATGGTCCAAAATAATCATAAGTAAATGTAATCACTTATTTTCAGAATTAAAAGATGTTTCCTAGTGGAGACTTGAATAAGTTGTCAGTTAAAATGAAAACATGTCATTTTAGTTGAAAATTTAGTTGATCTCGTCTTGATCAGATGTATATGTCAGATGACATTAGCTAAATTGGGCTTTAGTATCAACTATAAAACTTAACAATTCCCCATGTGTTTGTGAAAGATCATTACTAAAGGCCAATAATGTTCTAAAATTAAGGCCAAAGCATAGACTATTAATTCATAATGAAATACTTATAATCAAAGCCTAGATAGGGGTTAATTATCATCTTTGTTTTTAAACTCCTTTTAAATTAGTCAAGATATTTTTCTCAAGAAAACTGAAAAGTCCAAGGATTCTCACATAGCTGGGCTCAAATGTCAGGGATTTGCCACTCTCCTAATGCTTCTCTGTGTATTGGTTTAACTCTCAGTCTTGCTACCTGTTGGGAAATGTTGCCATCAGCAGCTCTAAGCTTCTTTTCTTAAAACTCCCAATCCAAGAGCAATCTTCCAGCTCCAGGTCCCCATTTCCCTGAAAGGACTTGGATTGGCCCTATTCGGATCATATGTCCATTTCTTGGATCAGTCACTGGGAACAAAGGGATGGGCTCCCGTGATTGTCCAGGACTAAGTCATGTGGCCAGTCAGGTCAGTAAGGGACTTTGCTTATCACATCCACCAAAACCTTTTAGGATGGGGTGAAGGCAGTTGATTTGCTATTTTAGTCTGCATCCACTACGCCTATCTAAAATCTTGGATCATCAATGGTCCAGAATTCAGAACTTTTCTGATTTGGGGGACATGATAAAGTGCATATTCTGTTTATTGCATAACACTCACATTGGGGTCTGAAAAAACATCCCATGCACAAATATATTAGTCTTTCTGCCACAAAACCTGGGAATATTCACAGAAAGAAGAAAAAAGAAAGTTTCTAAATATTCTCCTATCAGTTTCTTCTGCCAACTGGGTTTGCCCTAAGTTTTTGAAATATTTCAGCTTATACAATATTAGGATCTTAGAATTGCTGATATAAGGTTGTGAGTCTATAATAAACACTCTTTGTTCCGTGTATATTATACCCTATGTACTAGGCATTGTACTAACTTGCAAAGTAAACTCTATGATAACAGAGACAGTATTGATTTTGTTTATCTCCGTATCTTTGGACTTGGCACAGTTCCTGACATATAGAAAGTGCTCATTAAGTATATTTGTTGAATAAACTAGTAAAGATATCAGTGACTTTATGTACCTTACTTTATGGAATTCTAACAACTGCCCCCTGATATAGAGATTATTTTTCCTATTCATAGCTTATTGACTGAACCTCAGTTTTGTCATTTATAAAAATATAAATAATGATACTTGGCAGAATGAGTGAGGCTCAGAGAGATTATATAGCAAAAGCAGTCAGGGAGATTGCAAGGCACTGATTGCATAATAATATCCAGGTCTGTCTGACTTAGTTGCTAAACTGTTACTTTAGTCCACTGATGTTGGCAAATGAAACTACCTGGTCAGAAGAAGGGATCCCTTAGGAGCTGCATCTTTTTACACTGTAACAGTTATGTGTTCAGGCATGGGTATACCATTTTGAGGTGACAGGATGTCATCCAAGCTGCAGAGTTTTCAAATTATGTATCTTATAAAGTAACAAGGTTAGCAGAAATCATCTTAATTTAAAACTCTACCTAAATTCTGACTACCGAATTATTTGCTTTACTTATTTTAAAAGAGCTCATTCTACTTAAAATTTCAGGTTGATGTCACCGTTGCTCCCAATCTGGCTTGTCTAGTACTTGATTAAGCTGTGCTTGAACAATGGAGTCGGGAGCCTCGCCACAGTAACCCAAGAACAGCGCTTGTATTCTTGATTTCTTTTTACTTTTTATAATTGCAAAAAAACACAAAACTCTACAGCATCCTACGTGTACAGCAGAAGTTCAGAGGACTCTAACACTGTTTAGTTTTAAGACCAAAAAATGGAATAGTTTGTTGGTGTGGTAGTAGGTTTTACATGCCTATATAAGGAAAGACACATTTACACTGTGCCAACAGCAATCATATCTTAAAGTCCCCAATTAAAATGTGACTTTTTAAACTCCAAAACCCCATGTGACTGTTTAGCCATCTGTTTAATGAAACAACCACCATTGATTTGGGCATAGATAATTATTACAATAAGAACAGTGCTGGGGAAAGATCAACTCGTCCCAGTTGAGTATGACAGTTAATTATGAAGAGATAATTAGTGAAGGCTAGTTAGATTTATCTCATATCCAGGAAAGAAATAGATAACAAATCTCAATCTAGGTATAGATCATGTAAAATATGTGATTATATACATCTTTGAATAATTATTTTTAAATATCTAAGATGTATACTAAATAGTAGATTTACTGAGCTATATTCAACTGGAAGGAGCAGTGTTGTTTTCCATAAATTATCTATTGAACTCTTTGCATTTGACGTTTTGGTGAAATATTATTTCAAATTATTACAGTGGAAGCTTTTGTGTTTTATGGCCACTCTTACTGGTGTAACAAGGAATCTTCAGCCTTTATCCCTGGTAGATCCCATGACTACAGCCCTTAACACACTGACAGGAAAACACTAAAGAGATGATTTTAGAATAAGCTCTCCACTAGTAAATGTCGCGAAGGAAAAGGGAGTCCCCATGAATATGGTTCTGAGGATTCATAAATAATAGTTTTAAATTTCTCTATGATAACTGCTTTTATAAGGAGCACAACTGATTAATTTCCTTCTCACTCTCTTGGTCTAAGTACTTTTGAGTTGTGAGATAGATAATAGCCACACCATGGAGGAAAAATAAGCAGAAGACTTTCATATTTTGCATCGTATAACCGGGCATAGCGTAATTGAGCTCTTTGTGTATTGACGAGCATTGGCATTTATTACTGGCTCATCAATATTAGAACCAAGGGGATTTTTACCAGGATTGCCTCACAGGAGAGAAAGAACTTCTCTGCCTGGCTCCTGATTCTCGTTCTGGGCATGAAACTAAGCTTTATTATGTTTCATGTACAGAAATTTCTTGGCACTTCTGGTTGCTCCAACGTGAAAATCTTGTGAATTTAGATTGCATCAGTTTAGAACATGTGATGGAATTTAGATAAGTTCCATTTTATCATGCCATTAATGAAGAAGAGTTTTAAAGAATTAATAGGAAGCTGTTTTAGGAGGATTTTGATGACTTTAAGAGAAGAATTTTAGGAAGACCCTAATATATTCTTCATTTCAATGCATAATGGAGTTAGCTGTACATGGACTCCTCTGGAGGAATGTGTAGTGTTTAAGAGCTCTAGCTTTCTTTAAACTCACTGAGGCCTTCATTGTAAAATGATAATAAACTTTACTAGGGATTATTAGTCCCAGTTTATCATCAGACTTAAAGATGAATTCAGGTGTTTCCACATCATAGCTGTGTGATCTTGGGCAAGTTCTATAGGACTTTAATTTGGGTTTCTTTAAAATGGGTGATATAAGTACTTTCTCTCAAGGGTTGTTTGGAAGAAATTAGATAGTGAATCAAAGATTTTTTGTATTAATGCTTCCACATCTAAGCACTCAATATGAGTTAGGTATTATTAATATTTATCTTAAGATTAATTTAGAATGAATAGTACTGGTTTTCTCCTTGGAGGTACGTATTTTATCATGTATTTAGGATATTGTAAATTCCTTGAAAAACACATATGTATCTATTAAACTGTAATATAGATTTTATTCATTCATTCTGCCCTTCTCTCCAATGAGCTTGAGTCAGTTATAATTGTAGTACAGACATGTAAAGGACTAACTTTGGTCTGCTTATTTTTAGTTGAGCCAACATTTTATATATAAGGATTTTTCCTAAAATATTTTATGTTATTAATAATAAATTTTGTAAAAGTACTAAGTATATAACAGAATTTAGGAGAGTGGAAGGGTTGAGAATTGGGAGACACGAAACCTGACTTCTATTTCTAGCTCAATTTGTCCTTAGGCAAAAAAGTTTCTTCAAACTTTAAGGAAGAAACTTGTACTGAGTGATTTCTATGGCCATTTACAGTTATCGGATTATGATTCTACAGTAAACTCAGAACAACTCTATTTTCAAAATTATATTGTTTAACTTCTGGCCATGTATAATCACGTATCTTTGCTTCTACTGATTTTTTTCACTTAATAGGAAAGAGTACATGATTGCTTTATCTTGAAGTTGACTTTTTTCCCAAAACCTTGAAATAATGAGGTTATCCAGTGACCTTAAAAAATACCTAGTTCCACTCAGCTGCGACATTATTCTAGTTTCTGAGAAGACCAATTATATATATTTGGGAAAAACCCAACTTTATCATTTTCTCCAAAAAGGAAAGTATATAAATTATTAGACACAGTAACTTATACTGTTCTAGTAAAAGTCATTTCCCATTTTGTTTTTAAATATTAAAAAAGAATTTGAAAGGAAATGCTACCAAATAATTTTAATTAAAGAGATATTTTACCTTGTATTCTCTCTGTTCAACAAACTATTAGGTGTTTAAGGAATGCATGTGTTTATTACTACAATTCAGTCAGCTTAATGAAGCTCCATAGCCTTACATATTCCTAATTTTGAATAGAGGTACCAGGTAAAGAGAAAAAAATAAAAGGAATGAAGAACAGAAATAGGTCTCTGAATTTCATGTGCCTATCAATAATTGGATCAGGAAAATAGAGACTGCTGATATTTTATTTAGCTTCTGTTAATTCAATCCCTTGAACTAAATGAAGTGTCTAAAGATGTAGTTTATAAAGGTGTGAACTCTCACTTCTATTTGAATAATGCTAGCTACAATGAAATAAATGATTTTTTTTTTTTTTTTTTTTTTTTTTTTTTTTGTGGTATGCGGACCTCCCCCTGCTGTGGCCTCTCCCGTTGCGGAGCACAGGCTCCGGACGCGCAGGCCCAGTGGCCATGGCTCACGGGCCCAGCCGCTCCGCGGCACGTGGGATCCTCCCAGACCGGGGCGCGAACCCGGCTCCCCTGCATCGGCAGGCGGACGCGCAACCACTGCGCCACCAGGGAAGCCCTAAATGATATTTTTATAATGGAATGTTCTTATTCCCATTTGTCCTATAACACTGTTGGCCCAAAACATAATTCAGTTGAGAAGAACAACATTGTGTAGCCAATTCCCATGAGGTTTAGAGTATAATTTTAAGCCATGTTATGGCCATCTTTTAATGAAACACTGATTTTTGTAGCTTAGTATATTTTCACTTCTGAGCTAGACTGTCTTATCCATATTCAATGAAGTACAGAATGAAATGAAGCAATATGCTTTTTGAAATTATATATACACCTTTATGACAATTTAAATATTTGTTAATGTTTACCTCATTTGACCCTCTCTGTTCCCAACACACAGTCCTGGCTTTGTAATTTCCTTCTCAAAACTATTCTTCCTGCTACCTCAGGGGGCCTCTTTCTTTTCTTCCTTTTGCAAAAATGACATTCCAAATATCCTAATGCTTTATTGTCAAAGTTGTCTAGCTATCATTTCCATCATCTCACAGGGTTAGCAGGTGGAGACTGCACCCCATACCCTTCCTACCTTTTGCCTACAGAGGCTACTTTGGAGGTGGAAACATGGGGGAGTCAGGTGAGGCGGCAGCAGAAATTGCTTCCTAGTTCAAATAAAGTCAAAGCTTGGTCTCCTTCTGCACTGAACAAATTCTACTGAAGAGTAGCTATTAAAAAACACTGTGGTCTGAATTTAGCCGTTCTAGAACATTGTTTGAGATAGAAATGCTATGGTTCATTGTGCTAATGCACATGATACATGCCAGAGTCAGCACAGTGAATCAAGTACAATAAAGGCATGCTCACATTCATTTACAAAAATTAATTAAAAGATCTTTGTTAGTTGGGAGGCCTCTAAGAAGTATGTATGGCATCCATACATATTTTGGACTCAGGCTTTGAAAACCCTAAGATGGCATACCATTATATATGCTAGATTGCTAAAAGATGCTTATTTTGTCATTTCATATTTTGCTCTCTCATCTCATTTAATTTTTACATTACTGATCTATCGTCTTATCATATATTTTTAAAAAACTGTCTGGTATCATTAAGTACTTCATCTTTCAGTTAGATAATTTTTCATGTAATTATGGGAAAAAATGGAAAACTTTTCTGATTATCACAAATGATATGGAGAATCACAAACAATTTGTAGTTAATCAGGAGCTTAGTCAGGGGGTTAATGAATTTCTACATGGGCTACACAGAAGATGGATATCCAACATGTACCTGTTAGACTAATAATATTGACACATATTTTATAAATAAAACAAAGCATGTAAGCACACATGCACATCTCACATCTAGAACACTGAATTTTTGTTATAGCAAAATTGTTCTAGGACTGAATTTTTAGTTTGTTTTGAAGCTAAAGTAAGGTGTTTTAAATAAGAATTTTAATCACATCAATTGTGTCGCAACTCAGACTGTAAATAGTCATAATATTTCATATTAAGGTTGTTTGACATGGTCTGAGTGTCTGTCAGTTTTTCCAAATGTTTCGGCCCTGTCACTTGTTTTTGTTTTGTTTTGTTTTGTTGTGCATTGTCATATGTTATAAGAGAATTAAAGGACTTGTTTTACTTGCAAAACCCAGTCAGCAGTTTTACCACTGCCTGTTCAAACTCCAGCTTAATGGCCCAGACTAAACACTTGTGACAAAGGAGCTGTGGGAATGGATGATGGATCTGTAGCAACTCTAGCTTTAACCTCTAACTAGCTTTCATTATTCATCTTTGCAATTTCCATTTCCTCTTTCTATTGAAATCAGTTGAGTTGAAATACATGGATATTCCTGCACATCCTATGAGATCTTCTGAGCATAGCATTGGACTGTTAATGATACTGTTAATAATTTTTTCATGTTTTTTTCTCTCTTTTTTTTTTAGTCTCGACCTATTCCTTCCCACCTTACTTCAGCAGTTGCAGAGAGTATCTTGGCTTCAGCCTGTGAGAGTGAGAGTAGAAATGCCGCCAAGAGGATGCGTCTGGATAGACAACAGGTACTGAGGAGTCTTGGGGTCTGGTGACCACCAGCTATAGCAAATATGGTTAAGTTAATCTGATTTATGGAGAAGAGCAGAATCTCTGGAATGGATTTAAAGTCCACAGAGATATCGTTTTTCTGTCTCTGTGATATGAATTTAAACTTGAAAAAGGCATGTCCATGAGATCAGTGGAGATGCAATGACAAAAATTTTCTGCTACGAAAAATGGATAATTGTAAAATTAATGAGTTAAAATTCTGTTCAGTATCCAATTTGAAGGCTAATGACTTATTTAAATAAGAGGCTCTAACTGATCATTTACAATAGTTTTGTAAGTTTACCTGATCGTTTATGATAATGACCTGATTATGGTCTTTTCGAATGAAAATGAACCTCTCTTTAATTTCCTCTGGTCCATTGCCAAATATCAATAGATTATGCTAGGTATGGGGAAAACACAACATAACCATGAAGACCAGAAAGCCATAAAATGGGGGTATAAAATAAGGAAAATCTATGTCCTTGGCTTACCTTCACATTAACAAATCATTTACTGTATAACCATTAAGTATCATCTTTCTACATCTCTTTTCTAAGGCTGTATATCCATGTGATGTAGATGTACTCTTGTGATGTGCGGACTTCTCATCGCGGTGGCTTCTTTTGTTGCGGAGCATGGGCTCTAGGCGCCCGGGCTTCAGAGTTGTGGCACGGGCTTAGTTGCTCTGCGGCATGTGGGATCTTCCCGGACCAGGGATCGAACCCGTGTCCCCTGCATTGGCAGGCGGGTTCTTAACCACTGTGCCACCAGGGAAGCCCAAGACTTTTGTCATTATTATATCTCTAAAATTTATCTTGCTTAAAATAAGTTACAGGCCAATATATAATACCGTATTTAGCATAGTGATTAAGACTGCATATTCTGGAGTTAAATACAACTGATTTTGATTCTCAGCTCTACCCTTACTAACTGTGTGACCTTCAGGAAATTATTCCAATTCTCTGTGCCTAGTTTTCTCATATGTAAAACAACAATAATAACAGTACTAATCTTATAGGGGTGTGTGAGAACCCTGAATGATAGATTTATGTTAGGTATTTAGCAATTTGCCTGGCACATGGTAAGCATCAAGAAAATTCAGCCTAGAAAAAGTTATTTTAATTGATGTTCTAGCTTTTCTGTCATTGCATGGGTATCAGTAAGACTATAAAGAAGCATTAATAGTACTATCTCAGATATAGGAGTTTTGAATTCAGACTAAGTCCATTTGAGAAAAGATCATTATTCTAGAAATTAGAATGGTAGAATTCTGGGATTGAAAGGAATCTCCTGGTTGTCAGTTCGCTACATACCTCTTCCAATCTACACTCTAGAATATCCCTGAATCATAGAATCAATCATATGTGCAGTTGTTATGAAAATTAAATGACTGATTCATGTTATGTACTGCCTACAGTCTCCTTCTACAAGATCCCCAAAGCTGGTCGTCCACAATATTTCGTCCAATCACTTAACCACTGTTGACCTAATCTGTAAAATGGAGGATACAAATATATAGTTATTTCTTCTTACTGTGAATTATATAGATTTCACTTGGCATGAAGCACAAAGGCTTCTACCAAGTGGATTTTACACTTTCATCAAAGCATGGAGATGTGGGAGCGGGAGCTCCCCTAATTGGGTCTAAACACTCTTTGCCTAAGTAGAGACAAGCAGAGTTCTTTTTGGTGTTGGCAATGGTATCATCCTTCCCTAGGCACATTCTTAACCCAACTCACAACTCTTAGAATTTTCCATTGACTCAAAGATTCTTCATTGTGCCCCTGCCTTTCTGTTGGTGCATGAAAAGTTCAGAAATGAGACAGTTAACATCTAAATTCTGTTCAGCTGCACACATGACTACTTGCTGCCCCTGGTTAGCCATATGTAGGGCTGTAATTATACGTGTCCTTCAGAGTTTATGAAACTTGATAAATTAATTGGGCTTTATAAAGCTATGAACATGAAAGGTACTATAGATGTGTTAAATACTTTATTTCATATGTCCACCTTGCCCCAGGGTCTAGAGGAGGCAGCCTCAGCCCTGAAGCAAGTAGGCAAGGGCAGGAGACTACTGCCTCATTAGGAATCAGATGACTCAGGGCTGAGGTCAATCCCCAATGCATTATAGAATATACTCAGCATTTCTTTTCTTTTCTTTTCTTTTTTTAAAAATAAATTTATTTATTTATTTATTTTTGGCTGCTTTGGGTCTTTGTTGCTGCTCGTGGACTTTCTCTAGTTGCGGAGAACGGGGGCTACTCTTAGTTGTGGTGCACGGGCTTCTCATTATTGGGGAGCATGGGCTCTAGGTATGCGGGCTTCCGTAGTTGTGGCTCGCGGGCTTCAGTAGTTGTGGCTCGCGGGCTCTAGAGTGCAGGCTTATTAGTTGTGGCGCATGGGCTCAGTTGCTCCACGGCATGTGGGATCTTCCGGGACCAGGGCTCGAACCCGTGTCCCCTGCATTGGAAGGTGGATTCTCAACCACTGTGCCACCAGGGAAGTCCCAGCATTTCTTTTCTTTTAACATGAAAATCTGGAATTTTTATGTTACCTAGGAAATCCTTTTTCACTTTGGCAATTCAAAAAGATGGGCAGAGTCAGACTTCACATTTATATTTCTATGACATAGCTCAAATTGTCTTTATCTTTGTTATTTAGATATTATTTCACTACTATTTACTTAAAAACAAATCTATCTCAATGTTTTTGGCTACAGTTCATCTCACCAGAGAGACAGAGGCAGAAAGTGAGAAAGATTAGAACCAGCCACTTGCTGGTCATTTATCCCCCATCGCTTTGTACTTGCTCTTTTTGAGGAATGACATATATTCTATTCCTAGGCTTGTTGAAATTGCTGATTAATGTGAGGGTTCCTTTGGCTTCTTTTCTCTATTTAAGTTCTTTCAGTTAAATTAGCTTTTAGTTTTATAGAAGGGATCACGTAAAACCAATGGTCAAGGGCTTCCTCGGCAGATCCAGCCCTCACGAAGAACCATGCAGCACGAGTGTGCTGGGTGACAGTTTTTGTGGTGACTGGGACAGATGGAAAATCAATGGTAGGCTGTGATGTGACACCTTTGACTCTACTGAAAAGAACACCATAGGGGAAAAGGGGAACTGGCATGTTAGTTGCTTGTGACATAATGAAAGGTGAGAAAGCAGGGGAAAAAATGCTGAAAACTGATGTATTGCTGAGTGAAAGAAGAAAATTGCTACTAGTAAACCAACAGAAAACCATCGGCCCAAGACCAAAAAATACTTAGTAAGCCCACAGTTCCTGCTACTCTGATTTCTATAGTACTGGTGAATTCTCTGTGACCTGTACCTCTTCCTGATTTTTCCTTTGTTCTGCTAGGGTGCTAATGAGTGGGCATGTTATGAAAAGAAACATAATGGTAGGTATCAAGGTTGAAAATATAGCCACATAAGCACAATGGCAATTTTAATACAGACATTTCATTTTGTCATGGATATATTTGAAGACTATCAAAAACATCATGGTCAAGCTGTTTTTGAGTCAGGCAGATCTCCTTTCATGTTTCCTTCTGTATTTGCATGTACTTTTGGTAACGTTTATAAAATTTCACAAATGCATAATTGAAAGAAATATTTGTCAGTAGGATTTTAAGCTTAAATGTAAACACTGTGATAGTAACTGAGATAGGGTTTGAAACCTATTTCTGTGGCCTTCCAGCCCACACTCCCATACCCCTACTCTCAGTCGTCCTCGGCTTTCATTCTACTTCTAGCATTTGTCTTTCTTATATACAATATTTTGGAGAAAGAAAACTCTATCTTTGAGTGTTCCAACATGTGTTTCAGCATGGCCCTCTCATCCAAAGGAGAAAAAATATAAGACAAAGTACCACCTAGAGTAGTTCCTTGAATATATTGTATATCCTCTGTAACACATGTAATTTTAAACAATTGAAATAGAATATACTTCACAAGTCATCTAACTGTAATAGGCCTTATTTTCTTCATTAGTAATAATATTAATAACAACAGAACAGCGGGAAGATGTATGGATGAAGCACTGTTTGAGGTGGGTTGCAAGCCTATTTTATGTAACTGTCATCGCTTTTCATGAAGTGGAGACATTGAGGCTTAGAGCTCTTAGCGCAGAGCTGCTCAGGATGGATCCCCACTTGGATCCAATCCTTGTGCTTTTTAAAATCATGCTGATAGTAACATTAAAAAAATGCTTTCAGACATGCAGGCTTATTTTTGATAATTTAGGAAATAGAGTAATGTATAGAGAAGAAATATAATTGACTAGTAATTCCACTATTCAGTTTTATAATATAATTCTTTCTACTACTCTATGCAAAACTTCCTGTTTTAAAAAGCAAAATAATATCACATTGTATCCTTCCATTTAGCTTAATGTTGTGAATATTTATGGTATCACTATGTAAGTTTATCAATTATTTTTAGAAGGCCCTTAATACTCCATCATGTAGTATTTTCTAAATTATCAAATGTTGATTTTGTTTTTCCTACCATAATTTGCCTGTGGAAAGGATACCTTGCCAGTTATTTTTTTAGGATAAATTGTGAGACCTGGGTCAAAAACCAGCAAGGCTTTTTAAGCTCTTGATATATATAAGGTCCATGCTCTTAATTTATACCTTATTCCTATAAAAATAAGCCTTTTTGCTTGTTTTATAAACATATGCCTATTAAAAGCTTTTTATAACTTCTAAGAATCTTTGATTCTTAACCAGTGGTTCCTAAACCTTTCAAACATAGCATGTCTTTTTTACAGTAAACACCTCGAAATGCCCCACTTTTATATCCTGAAATGCAATTTATAGTTAATATAAATTATGCTCACAATTTAAATATGTATGATGTCTTGGTTTTAATATAAATAATATGTTATTTATTTTAAAAGTAATATATAATCAATTAACATGTATTTGGTGTGGAAATATTGGGATTCTACATCACTAGAAGATACAATAAAGTCATCAGCTGCTTCTGCCTGTCCCTCAAATCAATGAAGAAGCCGCAGCTACAACTGTCCTCTGATACAGGTGTACTGTGGCAGCTCACAGAATTCAGTGACATGAACTTTACAAACGGTGAAAAACTAGTGGTACAGTTCCAAACAAAATAGCACAATAGTCCCTCGATTTACAAGGTAGTGTATTCCTGAGACAATTCAACGTCTATTTTAAAACATGCACAAAAACTTTGTTTTTATACCTAAAATAAAATTAAACTTTAGGCTCAGGAAACCCTATTCAGGCTTTCACCTACAAAAATATCCAGCATGACTTTTTAAAACTCACATGGGAACAGGGACAGTTCTTAGTTGATTGGTACTGCCTGGAGAATGTCTGAGCTTTCCGTAAGCTGGTCCTCCCACTTCATGCCTATTTCACCTGCTATATATTTTCCAGATGTCCCCTAGAAGTGGTAGTGCTGTTTCTGAGAAGCACTGCTATGGACAACTAGTCTAGAATTTGAATACAGGAATGAGAATAATACATTCTCAGATCTATTCCTTGATAATGAATTCATAACCCAGTTCCTCCCATTTTGAAGAGACTGGCCTTGAGATTCAAAACCCACAATTTTCCATAGATTTGCACTCATTATGTCAAATGAATTCTCCCTCCATCCTTTTTTCTACCTTCTGTTTACTTTTTTGTTTCGCCAGAGCCTAAAAGTAAAAATTGGATGCTATAAGATAAAAATAACTTAACCAGGCCCTTTGGTTTAATTTTATTTCTTTGCAAGAAGGAAGCTATTAAGTGTCAATGGCTATAACATTTATGCCCCCAGTCAAAAAACTAAGCCACATATGATTACTAATTCCCGTTGTATTTCTAAAGTATAATTCTATTTTGTATTCATCGTTCAGCTATTTTCAATATCTCCTGAGTTTACAGTTACATTCTTTTCTAATTTGGAAGTCACCATCAATTAAATTACCATGTTTAGCATTTACAACAGGGACACCACAACATCCAACAGTTTGCTACAAATATAATGCCACCAAAAGACAAGGCTCAATAATCTTAAAAAATGCATGTTTTCATCAGTTTCAATCATTCATAAATATGCTGTTTGCACACTCACCATTGGAGGGTGTGACTAGGTGTACAGTGAACCATCTGTTCACTCACTTGGTCTCTAAAATGCCTGGCAGTGTTTAGTAAGTAATCATATTCCACAGGAAGAGAGGTTTTTTCCATCTGGGAAATAGCTAACAAGTGGATATTGAACCATGACCTTAAATTCATGAGCACCAAGGGGTGGACAAATTAGTAAAGCAATCCAGAGAGACTTGAATACATTCTCACTACTGCAAACCAACCATCATACCTATATAATACCAGAACAGACTCTCAGAATGGTTATAATCACATTTTAAAAGAATAAAAATAGGGAAATATTATATATTTCCATAATATTTTTGTAAACATAGAAACTTTATAAACATAAAAACTAAGGAAAAGTAAATATATATACCAAATTAAAATGTTTTACAGATACATAAAATATCACTTATGTATAACTACAATAAATGTTTACTATTCTAATTTTAAATTTTTAGTTCATTGTGCACGTTATATAATATTTGAGAAATACGGTTAAATAGTTTTACTGGAATATTTATTTGCTCTGTAGGAAAGAATATTTGACCTGTATTCTGTTGGTATTTTGTGAGCAAGATAATTGCTTTACGAATCTGTATTCTTTCAGCATTAACTTAATAATGTGGCTGGACTTCAAATATGTATTATTTCCAACCTGAGGTCTTGCAAGATAACTTTTTACTGGCAAAAGTTTAAAATTCTTATTTTTCCAAGGTGTTTGAACTGCTCTAGGGAGTTCCTTAAATATTTCCTGTATCTGTATCAGCAAGGGATATGATTAATAGGAGAAAATTAGCTCTAAGTAGTCCTAAAGTAGTTTATTTAGTAAATAATCATTATATGGAAGATATTTTGCTTGGTACAGAGGCTACAAAACAAGGATAGAGAACCTTTACAGAGGATTTACCAGGTACTAGATTTACTTAAAATCTCTTGCTACTGAGCAGGTGTTTTTATTCTTTCTTTGCAGAGGGATGAAACATAACATCTTTCCTCTGGAAACTCACGTTCTGTTAAAGACAAGTGAAATTAGTTTGGTAAATGAAATTATAAGGGTGTGATCAGATTGTTGCGAAAGCCAGAGGAGAGTTCTTCTAATTCTGCCTGGGAAACCCAGGAGGGCTTCCCAGAGGAGGCACTATTTGAGCCAGACCATGAGAAATGAAGGAGATTATGAGAGCTAGCAGATCATAGTCCAGACACATGGAGCCTTTTGAAACATGAAAGTTTCCTGAGTATCAAAAACAGTCATCTTTGAGTGAAACTTGAGATTCTTGGGAAGAAATAAAAGGAGAGGGGATTGGACATGAGGGTTTAAATTAGATTGTGGGCATTTTTTATGCTCTGTTAAGTTATTTGGACTTTAAGTACATGCCAGAGATGAGTGGGAAGGAGAAAAAAAAATCTTCAATTTTTAGGAAGCTTCAGAACCCTAGGGACAACAAAACGTAGATGTACTGGGGCAAAGGTGAGGTCCCAATTCAGCAAGAATTCCTTTCTCTACCACCTATATTTCAGATTTGCTATTTAATTATAACAGTAGTTAAATTTGAGCTAATGCCGGAAAGTAATTATGAAGATTAATCTGCTATAAGGTATTTTGAAGTTACAAATGAGTGATTTTGGAATACCTACTCTTCCATGCTGCAGTGTTAGCTCAGCTAATGAGGAATCAAAGTTTAATTTTCTCCTATAGTTTCAACTTATATAACTGTATATATAGATTATTATTCTTTCTATCATAAATCTTTTTCATCTTTTTCTCTTTTTATGATCTCTCAAAAAACTGACATTACGGTTTTCCTCAAACAGTGACTTTTAATCTTTTTTTTTCTTAAATTGAGAGTAAGGTTACTTCTGTATAAAATTTTTCCTTAGTATATGTATTTTCCTTATGTAATGCTATGTCAATGTATATCTGAGTAGTGATGTACAGTGCATGATTCTCTTGGTCTCTCAGTAGTACTATGAAGCATGTAGATCAAATGGTTTCCATTTTCTATGGACGGGGAATCTGAATCTAAGAAACTTTCTTTTGGATACATCTATGGGGTTTTGAAGGGGGTGGGAAACTGGGAACAGCCTCAATTTCTGATTTTATTTTTTGTCTTTCTGTTACTCATTTTGCTTTACTATTTGGTTTTCTGGCTTCATTGAGAATTCTCCCACATTTGTATAGAAATGATTCTTTTTTAAATTTTAGGTGAATCTTTGGCTTAGGATGTTATTAATTTCAAGTAGATCAACGTCAGGATATGAGTAGGTGGTTTGAATTCAGAGAGAGAAATTCAGCATAATATGTTAATACACTTTTTGGTGCCAATGTCAGGGGAACATATGGTTTACTGAGTTCTCCATGAAGACTGCATTTTTGTTAATTTCTTTTAAAACCAGTTATTTTAGGCTTAGCAGACGAAGAGTCTGACTTATTTGTTTTATGCCAAATATATTCATTTTTATAATTTATTTCTCATAATCTGTCCATTCCTTGTCCTGTCTTTTCTCTTTAATCTAGCCAGTTTAAAACCCACTAGTTACTCTGAAACAATAATTTTATGTGTATTGGGGAAATTTAGCCACAGTCACAAGTTTGTTATGAAATTAGATAATATAATAGCTTGACAAATTGGGCTATGCTTCCTGAAGAGATTTATGATGTTTAACATGACTCAGGTGGTAAATACCACAAGCCCAGTGGCCTCAAGTAATACACGTTGTTCTCTCAGTTACTCAGCACTTTGGGAAAGCATGGTTTCTTCAGAGCTAGGTTTTCTAGATAGCTGTGGGTTAGCCTTACAAATGATTTTACTTTCATTTGTAGTGGAAATATTCCTAAAATCTCAATGCATCTTCATTTTATGCCATAACTCTTCGGATCATAACATTTAAAGATGGATTTAGTTATTAATATTAATCTTTACTAAGAATTGTGTGGTGCTGACATCATCAGCTTTAGCTACAGACACAGATACCACAGAGCAGGTGATGGAACAGGTGATCTTGTAAAGTCTGTCCTAGAGAAAACTCCCTGAGGCAGGTCAACTCACTTTATTGGTAATTTACCTCTTTCTCATAATGGTGAAGGGAGCCTGACTTTCTGACAGGCTTGGCAGCAAAATTGATCTTTACCTATTAACTTTGCTGAAATGGATCAATCTCTCATATTATCTCTCATCCTCAGGAAGAAGCCCCATCTTTCCCATGCTATCAGTGTTCTTTGCCTGGTCAACAATGTTACTTCTTTCTTGCTTCAACAATCCAATGGCTTCTCAATGTCTACTGGACAGTGTGTATTTGTCCTTATTTACACCCTGTTAAAATATAAGGAAAACTACCTCTCAGTGTTCTAGGAGTTTATGCAAAGCTATTTTCTAAGAGCTCTTACCTGCACTCATTCATCAAGAGCAAAGTGATACGTACATAGGTCAAAAACCAAGTCACATTTATTTTTAAGCTCCCTTTAATGTTTTGCCTTGAACACAAGCAAGATCAAAATAGCCTTTTCAATGAAACAATTACGTTGAAAGTCCAGTGAGATTCCTACATTAAGATCAAACTTCTCATTAAATCACTTCTCTGGTAACATTCTGTGTTCTTATTTTTCTTGGTTTTGGTGCTAGTTCTGTTATTTAAGAAAACATAATAATGCATTCTGGGTCTGATATTCAAGGACCCTCAGGGAACTCCCAGCGCCCAGTAGTAACCTTCGCTTTTTTTCATCTCTGAGGTTTGAGACTAGCCTCCTATTCCCAAATCCTCTATGAAAATATAAGTGAGATTTAACAGAAGTCAGGGTTCTGAGTTCTTGAAAGAGGGCAAAGAGCAAAAGTACAAAAAGAGGTCATACTTGCTACTGTGAACTTAAGTTATAAAATAGGTAGATATAAGTGAAAGTTTATCTGAATCTCATAGGCATTATGATTTCCATCAATAAATGGCAACTAAAGTAAAGCCTTCTACTATATGCCAATCTCTCCTATTCATTATTTTTTTTTTGCTACATGATTTCTTTCTGGTGGGGGGACCTGAGAAGTTTAGAGAAAGAACATAGCCTTCGATTTGGGCGTTTGGAAAATAGAGTCTGGAAACTCAGAAGCAGTGGCGTGTTTGAACTGCATATGTGGGCATATATACAGAGTTGCTATACTTGGGGATTGCTAATACATACATAACTTTTCAAAAAAGCCTCTTTTTCAGATTATAGGACATACTGGACTCAAAAACCATTAGAGCTTCCAAGAACCTCAGACCACTTAGTTCAATAGGTTTATTTTATAAAAGAAACAGGCCTGGAAAATTTCATTTTTAGTTTAGATTTCCTTTCCTTCCTTCCCTCCTTCCTTCCTTCCTTCCTTCCTTCCCTCCTTCCTTTCTTCCTGTCTTCCTCCCTCCCTCTCTCTCTCTTTCTTTCTTTCTTCAGTGATTTTTTTTTCATATTTCACTAGAAACAGAATTTCTCTTTAAAAAGAAGGAAAACAGACCAATACATACAAAGAGTTTAGCTCCCTTTAGATTTCAGAGTAATGTTCTGAGTAATGAAAATCAGAATGCTTCATGAATTTCAAATCTTAAGGCCATAATACATTCATAGCATGCAAGAATTTGAATACTATTTTAGATGCAGAACTCAGAAGGTCACATTATTTTATTCAATTGCATTTTTCTATCATTTATTATTGCCTGTGAAGCAAGTTTGAGAAGTCCAATGAAGCTGTCAAGCTTCAAATGTCTCCATAAGTGTGAGGAAAATTTCCTTTCCAGGGAACTGCTCAGCTATCCATGTATCTTCTTTAATTCTTTATTTAAGATCCTTCATTTGAGGTCATTCTAAAAATACAGAATCCTTTCTGTAGTTTTTTACATTAAATGAACTTCTTGAACTACCATGTTTTTGATCATTCATATTCTAAGAACAAAATTTGTTGAAATCGTTTCAAATACCCAGATTCAGGTTTAAATGCCAAGTTCTTCACTGTTCATAGTATCTCAGCTATACTGGGGAAATGAATCAAGACATGTAGGGGAAACACATCATACATAATTATACTAATGTTTGTGTGTCCTCTTACACCTTAATTTGAATGCATATACATTTTCTCATTTAATTTGTTTCCCAAAACTCGGTGAGGTCTATATCATTACTGCTCTTGTTCATGACTAAAAATTACACAAAGAGGAAATGCAGTGCCTCATTGTTGCTCCTATTTTCTTTCTATAGAAAGGATATTTGGGGGATTTAGAGATATGTGAATGTGGAGCAGAATCTTTAATGCTCCAAGCACACCCTCCTTCCAGCAGTACTCCTTTGCTCAGGCAGTCTGGCAGCTCCAGTCCCACTCCTGTGTTTATTTGTACGCCCATCTCAAAGCGCACCTGATTTAAGAAGCACCCCTTGGATCAACTCGCAGCCCACAAAGCTAAGTCCCTTTCCTCCTTCTCTGTGTAGCAATGACTATCAGCACAGCATATTTGAGGACTTGATTATATTCCCAGGTAACACTGTAATGGCCTCCAGGTGTCTTTTGGAATATTGACTCTATAAATTTTTATCACTCTGTGGGATTAAAACAGCTTTGGCCTGCATCACTTTGAGCCCCAAAGATACCTAGTTATTTACTGGGAAAAGGGTAAGCATTAAATAAACATCCATTCATGGCTTGATGTAACATGGCAAAAAGTTTTAAGGAAGGAAAGAGCCTTTTAATGAGATGCCTGCCAACACAATAGGAAATGTTCAAGCCCAAGAATGGTGTTATGTGGCCAAATAGAGCAGGAATCATTGGAATTAATACTGCAATTTAAAGTGTTGTCTGACAACTTGGTAAACACAGTTTTAACACCAAATGGGGAAAGTCACAAATACAATATAAGGAGGAAGGGTGTAGGCTGGGGAAAGGAAGTCTCAACATTTAGTGCTTTGAGCGCTATTGCTTTCCACTGTTCAGTGAGAAAAAGAGAAGGCAGCTTTTAGGTTCCTGACAAAGCAATTATGGCGAGACCCAGATGCTGGGAGCTGACCTGACATTTGCCCTTGGGTAGTTGTCATAGCAGCAGGCTGAATAGCGCAGCTTGATACAATTACTACTTCAGGCTCCGGACAGAAGTTGCACCCTAAATGCAGCACATTTGAACATTAATATACAAGTATGTATATTAATTCTTCCTTAGTGGTGGCCGTCTCTCTCCTTTACTCAGCACTCATCTAATTTTAAGTACTCATTTCATAAGAAGTCCATGTTTAAAGGCAACAACAGCTACATGCCTTTGGAGGATTTGCAGTGATGTATCTGGGGTATTGTTCCTTGGGGAAAAGTTATTTTAAACAGTGTTGCTAACAAAAGAAAGGTTTAGATGCTGTAAACTGGATTTAGCACTTTTTTTTAAAGCTATGTATGCTGTCTATCCTCATCAAATAAATAATATTTGTCCTTATTTACTCTTTGCTTATTCCCAAATATATGCATGCACCTCTAGATCTGTGTCTTATAATCAAAAGATAGCTATTTAAAGTTATCTATAAAAAGATGTGTATCTAGGTAAACACAGTATGTCCACAAAAAGGAGAGAGTATCTGTCAATATGTTAAAAAAAGGCTTTGGGATCATTACTGGGGTACTCATTTGAGTTTTTAAAATATTGCTTTAGTTTACTAGGCTAAATTTGGTGTTAATGTGGACATGTTCTCCCAAAACTGAAGCCTTAATAGCTATGTTAAATTATATATCATTATACAGTCATATTTTATAAAGTTATAATTATCAATGCATGTATAATCTCTAAACACTCAGATAAACTGTTAACTGCATAACTTTTAAACTAAAATATTATTTCTATTCCAATGATAAATAAAATATATGAAAATCTTCTGCCTGAAACAAAAAAAAAGAAAAAAAAATCCTAATATTCTATATGATCAGCAGAGAACCTGTATATTCTAAATCATGACCTTAAAGAATTTCTAATGGATACATGTATAT
Organism: Physeter macrocephalus; assembly: GCF_002837175.3. Taxonomy (NCBI): domain Eukaryota; kingdom Metazoa; phylum Chordata; class Mammalia; order Artiodactyla; family Physeteridae; genus Physeter; species Physeter macrocephalus. Next base: position 46,671,785 of record NC_041232.1, on the reverse strand, counting down.
GTATGGCTGAGTTGCTTTGCTGTGCACCTGAAACTATCACAATGTTGTTAATCGGCTATACCCCAATATAAAATAAAAAGTTTAAAAAAAAAAAGAATTTCTAAATATTAAATATAATCTGAATAGTAATAATTTACTTTTGCTTAAAGCTTGAGGAAAATTAATATGACATATTTGACGCTATAGTAATTTCAAACCAGCATTTCAGAAATTACAAAAGGATGCATATAGAATAATCTGAATATGTGATAACCTAAATTTAAGATATCAAATTAAAATTGAATTTTGTCTCTGTTATGACTCAGGTTAAAAATTAGGGGAGTTTTCCAAAAAGCCTGGAAGCACAATTTGTTTGGACACGAGAATATGTAAATATCAAAATTTAGTGTATTATAATGAACTTACTTTTAAGAATGCATTTAAAAACATAAAATATATTCACCTCAATGGCACAAAAATTGAGGGTATATCCAATCTAATCTAAATCCGTATATTATATATGAAAAGAGATACTCTCCTGTATTATTCCACTGGGAAAAGGTTAAGCAACATTTGTCTGCTGTCTCAGGCCATTGAAATAGAGCTGACTAACTGTCTCTATACTGCAATCTGCAGCCCACAAGAATGAGGGCTAGATAGGAAAGTATCCAATGAGTACACATTTATAGATGAGGAAACCTGGCTTACTTTTCTTCTCAGAGATAACTTGAATTAGGAATTTTCAAATTATTTCATTCATTAAGTAATCAGTGAAACACCATACCAAAATCTTAACCTTGTTTTTATTTTAAACTTAGAAGTGACCCAGGAGAGCATGATCTGGCATTCAGTGACTATTGAAAGCAACGTCAGGAGAGCAGTGCCAAGAATTAGGAGATCTTACACATGGAAATCTCTTACTTGAAAGTGTTAGAAAAGCTAGTCAAAAATGGTTTAAGCAAAAGGGAAATTATAAGCTCAGGTAACTAAAAATTCTAGCAGTAGTCCAGCTTTATATGCATGTGGTTGATTGTCTTATAGATAAATAGGATCTCTCTCAGAGTCTCTTGGCTCTACGCCATCTTTGTTGTTTCTATTCTCTGACAGGTTCTCCCTCGTGGTAGCAATATGGCTGCAGAAGCTCCAGTTTTCCATCTTCCCTATTGACTGCCTATGATTGGGTTACACATTCAACCCTGAAGCAACTGCTGGGGCCAGGAGAACAGAATAGGTTGCATGCTCAGTTTTGAATTTATGTATGTAGTCAGCTATACACAGTACATGGAATAAGAGTGGGAAAGGAAAATCAGGTACAGTTATTAAAAGAGGGAGGGGAGGAGATGAATGCTGAAAGGTCAAAGGAAAACAGTGTTTGCTCTAGTAGGCTCTATTAGTTTCCTAGGGATCCCATGACAAAGTACCACTAACTCAGTGGCTTAAAACAACAGAAATTTATTATTTCCCAATTCTAGAGTCTAGAAGTCCAAAATCAAGGCATTGGAAGGGCCATGCTGCCTCCAAAGCATCTCGGGAAGGATCCTTCCTTACCTCTTCCAGCTTCTGGTACCCTTAGGCATCCCTTGGCTTGTAGCAGCCCTCACTGCCTCCATCTTCACATGACCATCCGTGTCTACATCTCTTCTATTCTTATAAGGATACCAGTCATATTGGATTAGGGCCCACCCTAATTCACTATGGTCTCCTCTTAACTAGATTACATCTGCAAAGACCCTATTTCTAAACGAGGTCACATTTGTAGGTATTAGGGGTTAGGACTTCAACATATGTTTTTGATGACACAATTCAACTTGTAATGTCTACCCTCTCCCATCCTTGCCAAATTCATGTCTTTCCCACTTGCAAAATACATTCACCCATCCCAACTTCATCAGAAGTCTTAACCCATTCCAGCATCAACTCTAAATCTAAAATCTCACCTAAATATAATCAACCCTAAAAGTCTCAAATCCTATCTTCTAAATCATCTAAATCCATTATGGGTGAGACTCTGAGTATGGGACATCCTGGGGCAAAATTCCTATCTGTGGACCCTGAAACCTAGAAAACAAGTTATATCTTCTGAAATACAATGATGGGAGAGGCATAGGATAGACATTCCCCTTCCAAAAGGGAGAAGTGGGAAGGAAAAAAGGGGTCACAGATCCCAAGCAAATCTAAAACTCAACAGAGTAAATTCTGTTAGATTTCAAGGCGTGAGAAGAATTGTTTATGGCTCCATGCTCTGTCCTCCCACCACACCTGGGCAGCAGCCCCATCCTCCTGGCCAATATGGACGGTGGCCCTGCCCTCTCAGCCTGAGACATCTAGTTGGCTGGCCTCAGTCAGCTGTGTCTTCTCTGATCTCTGCATCTTCGGCTTTGCCCTAGGAGTCATTCTTCTTTCATTCCATCCTACTTCTGTCCCTTTCAGTTCAGGCTTGCAGTTTTTCTGCTGGTATAAAATTCGCAAAACCTTTATCAGTCTTCCATGGATGTCAAGGTGATCCATGCTAGTTGACACATCCTTCCTGGATAACTTTGTCTCTATCCCTAGCTTTTGCTGAGATTGTTGACTGGACCCATAAGTCACACACCTAATCTCTTTGGCATAGAGCTGTCCAGCCACACCCTGTTTCTAAAGCATGCTATCTGGAAAATATTCCAAATCATCAAGTGCCGGTTCCTTTGTGTTAGTAAATTCAACCCATAACATAGGCTAATTCCAATTTTTGCATTCCATTTTTCAAAGGATGTGTGTATGGCTTTATGCCCATGTGTTACACCTAATGAGAGTTTACCAACAGAACTAGTGAAGGCATAGAATTTAAAGTGTGTCTATAAATGCAAAATATATAACTACTTCCAATGCTATTTAAATGGAAAAAATTTATAAACTGAGTTTTATTTGCTTAAATATTTGGGGTAGAGCTAATATCTGTATTCATTTATTTGTTTTTTAAAATTACATGAGTTTTATTATAGGAGACAGTTATATATAATCTTTCTCTTTCTCTCGTGCATAGTGTAGATAAACTCTTATACAAAATGAAATTTCACAGCAAAATGTGAAGAAATGCTAGTTATCTGAAATCAATGATAGAAATGGAGAGTACAAATATTGGAAATACAATTTTTAAAAAAGAAGGTAAATATTAGCCCTGTTGCCTATCGACAAATGTAACAAATATACATACTCCATTATGTTGTTACTGTCAAACATAGTAAGTACTTTACACACCTCCACACCCACAAAATCTATTCTTTTTTTAAAACATCTTAATATTTTATTTTTCCGTAATAAATATTACATATAAGTGGCATGGACATATATACCCTACCAAATGTAAAATAGATAGCTAGTGGGAAGCAGCTGCATAGCACCGGGAGATCAGCTCGGTGCTTTGTGACCACCTAGAGGGGTGGGATAGGGAGGGTGGGAGGGAGATGCAAAAGGGAGGAGATATGAGGATATATGTATATATATGTATAGCTGATTCACTTTGTTATAAAGCAGAAACTAACACACCATTGTAGATATGAGGATATATGTATATATATGTATAGCTGATTCACTTTGTTATAAAGCAGAAACTAACACACCATTGTAAAGCAATTTTACTCCAATAAAGATGTTCAAAAAATTTTTTAAATAAATATTACGTATAAAATAGGAATATTACATAGATTTTAAATGGTTTGTTTTCTGCCTTAGAGACAAAGCTCTTACAGAACCCAGTGATTCATGCTTGCAGACCCTGTATATATATATCCCTGATCAAGGCCATTTGTAATTAGACTAATAATAAGTGCTTCTTAATGATGAGGAGGAAACAAATTATTAATGAGATGCTTCTTGAAAAATACTGGCCATTCATGAGCTCTACAGTGCTGACCAAGGTTTAAATGGGTATATTCTGTTCTAAAATCCAACTAAAATTAACCTCTCTGTATATATTGCTGTCTTTTGTTTCTTTGTTTACCGTTTGCTTTTCCGTGAATATGAAAGCACTGTAGAAAATTTGACAGCTGATTTATTAATTATGGAGGTGCCACTCAAGGCAGGTCTGAAGAACTGTGTGTATCTTAGCACGAAGGCAAGCAGATTAACAGCCTGGATGCACCCCTGTGCAAGGCTGAGGGGATAAACATCAGGGCTGCTTGGCTGCAAATTCCTTCCCTTAATCCCTTCCCGAACAACCCAATCAGGAGAAAGAAAGGGCCTGCATCTCTGCTTTTGTAACATGTCAGGGCCCTGCGTTCTTCGAACCTCAGATGTGAAGTCAATATAATGGATGCTTTTGTATTAAGTAACTCAGGAGCCCCTGTTCATGAGACACAGATGAGGAACCTGGGGCTGGGCTATAGCTGTGGCCACAGGGTCCAGTGCAAAGATGGATCACACTCATTAGGTCTTATGAGTATTTCCAGGAATAATTCAGTTCCCCTGCCTTGTAACATGTGACTTCCTTCAACAAGTCAGAAAAGCACTGCTGCAGTATTTTGAAGATAAATAAAAATAAAACTGAATTGAATCATTCATTTCTCAGTACATTAAACCTATACATTTCAAAAGTATATAGGAGGGATGGCAGAAGGCAGACGTGTTTTATTTGGCCTGAACATCGCTGTAAAATGTTTGCATTTGAAGGATTTTCAATGAGGCATGTGCTGTTGAATTTTCCACTGTCCCCACATCTTCCCATTGTCCCATAGCCAGACCTCTTCACCACATATATACCTTGCCCGGTCCCTAGAGACAGTTGAATTTGACGCTTTGTAATAGCGTCAAGACTTTTTTTCAAGACTTTTGAAATACCTAGTATTAGCTGCATCTTTTATCATCCAAACCTGTGTGCCAATATTTTTGCTTTAAAAAATAAAGCTTTACTAATCCTTTGAAAAAAATAATTAGGTTGAGAAATAAGATAGTCTTGAGGTGCTTATCCACTCCAACTTATATGAATGCAAAGATACTATCTCCTCCACACATTTCTACGGCAGTATAGAAACTTATGTTTAAAGAATAAGAAATAGGAATAAGAAAGCTATTTAAATTTGACTCTTCTCTATATTTTAGCATGGATGAATATATGGTTTTGCCCTTGAGAGGACACTTGCTATTTTAGAAGTAATACATATATCAGTCAGCTTTTATGAGTATATGAATATACATCAGTCAGAATATACGAATATAAATCAAACTCAAGCTGACTTACAAATTTTGTCCTTAACCAACCACTGAATTAAGGTTTACTTCCTTAAAATCCTAACTTTTTTTGCTTGATTTCCATTAGCTACTTGAAACCAGCAGCCTTGCTTGGCACAAAATATGAAAGGGAAATGACTGGGCAGATATTTCTTACCACCTTGACATGAGTCTATCAATTTTGGTTTTAAACTGAGTTGTCTGTTATTCCTGGCAAGTTCAGAGGGAAGATAAGCCTCTGGGTCCCCAAATAAGTAAATATATTATTTATGTTTGGTCATAGCAAAGATATGTTTAGTTTAAAAATGGGACCAGAGTCTCTAAGCTAGGATTATAACACATTTATAAAGAAAACAAAAAAAAAATTAAAAAGTCATTTAAAATGAAGGTTGCCTGGCATTAAGCATCCTGAAAGCCCACAGCTCATAAAATACTTTAAAGTAGTGGAAGGGGGGGGAGACCTTCAAGATGGCAGAGGAGTAAGACATGGAGATCACCTTCCTCCCCACAAATCCATCAAAAATACATCTACATATGGAACAACTCCTACAGAACACCTACTGAACGCTGGCAGAAGACCTCAGACTTCCCAAAAGTCAAGAAACTGCCCACATACTTGGGTAGGGCAAAAGAAAAAAGAAAAACACAGAGACAAAAGAATAGGGACGGGACCTGCCCCTCTGGGAGGGAACTGTGAAGGAGGAAAAGTTTCCACACACTAGGAAGCCCCTTCACTGGAGGAGACAGTGGAGGGGGGCGGAAGGGGGAAGCTTCAGAGCCACGGAGGAGAGTGCAGCAACGGGGTGCGGAGGGCAAAGTGGAGAGTTTCCCGCACAGAGGATCGGTGCCGACCAGCACTCACCAGCCCGAGAGGCTTGTCTGCTCACCCGCCAGGATGGGTGGTGGCTGGGAGCTGAGGCTTGGGCTCTGGAGGTCAGATCCCAGGGAGAAGACTGGGGTTGGCTGCGTGAAGACAGCCTGAAGGGAGCTAGTGCGCCACGGCTAGCCTGGAGGGAGTCCGGGAAAAAGTCTGGAGCTGCCTAAGAGGCAAGAGACCATTATTTCGGCATGTGGGAGGAGAGAGGATTCAGAGCACCGCCTAAAAGGGCTCCAGAGATGGGAGCGAGCTGTGGCTATCAACGTGGACCCCAGAGATGGGCCTGAAATGCTAAGGCTGCTGCTGCAGCCACCAAGAAGCCTGTGTGCAAGCACAGGTCACTCACTATCCACACCTCCCCTCCCTGGAGCCTATGCAGCCCACCACTGCCAGGGTCCTGTGATCCAGGGACAACTTCCCCTGAAGAACACACGGTGCAACTTAGGCTGTTGCAACGTCATGCCAGCCTCTGCTGCCACAGGCTCGCCCCGCATTCTGTGCCCCTCCCTCCCCACCGGCCTGAGTGAGCCAGAGCCCCCCTTAACCCCCTCCTGTCTGAGCAAAAAACAGATGCCCTCAGGCGACCTACACACAGAGGCGGGGCCAAACCGGAACCTGAACCCCAGGAGCTGTGCGAACAAAGGAGAGAAAGGGAAATCTCTCCCAGGAGCCTCAGGAGCAGCGGATTAAATCTTCACAATCAACTTGATGTACCCTGCATCACTGGAATACCTGAATAGACAACAAATCATCCCAAAATTGAGGCAGTGGACTTTGGGAGCAACTGTAGAATTGGTGTTTGCTTTCTGCATCTAATTTGTTTCTAGTTTTATGTTTATCTTACTTTAGTATTTAGAGTTTATTATCATTGGTAGATTTCTTTATTGATTTGGTTGCTCTCTTCCTTTTTTTTATATATAGATATACATATATTTTTCCTTTTGCTGTTTTTGTGAGTGGTATGTGCATGCTTCTTGTGAGATTTTGTCTGTATAGCTTTGCTTTTACCATTTGTCCAAGGGTTCTGTCTGTCTTTTTTTTTTTTTTGTACAGTTTTTAACACTTGTTATCATGGGTGGATTTGTTTTTTGATTTGGTTACTCTCTTCTTTTATTTTCTTTTTTTTCCTTTTATTATAACTATTTAATTTTTTTATTTTTAATAATTTTTTGAAATTTTTTATTAAATAACTTTACTCTTTCTTTCTTTCTTTCTCTCTCTCTCTCTTTCCTCCTTTCTTTCTTTCTTTCTTTCTTTCTTTCTTTCTTTCTTTCTTTCTTTCTTTCTTTCTTTCTTTCTTTCTTTCTTTCTTTCTTTCTTTCTTTCTTTCTTTCTTTCTTTCCTTCCTTCCTTCCTTCCTTCCTTCCTTCCTTCCTTCCTTCCTTTCCTTTCTCTCCATTTTCTTATGAGCCATGTGGCTGACAGGGTCTTGGTGCTCTGGCCAAGTATCAGGCCTGTGCCTCTGAGGTAGGAGAGCCTAGTTCAGGACATTGGTCCACCAGATACATCCAATCTACAGATCATCCAAAATGAAAATCAATAAGGAAACACAAACTTTAAATGATACATTAAATAAGATGGACTTAATTGATAT
>NC_041232.1:46662099-46664120 GCF_002837175.3 Physeter macrocephalus | reverse complement strand
CTTTTTTTTTTTTGTACAGTTTTTAACACTTGTTATCATGGGTGGATTTGTTTTTTGATTTGGTTACTCTCTTCTTTTATTTTCTTTTTTTTCCTTTTATTATAACTATTTAATTTTTTTATTTTTAATAATTTTTTGAAATTTTTTATTAAATAACTTTACTCTTTCTTTCTTTCTTTCTCTCTCTCTCTCTTTCCTCCTTTCTTTCTTTCTTTCTTTCTTTCTTTCTTTCTTTCTTTCTTTCTTTCTTTCTTTCTTTCTTTCTTTCTTTCTTTCTTTCTTTCTTTCTTTCTTTCTTTCTTTCTTTCCTTCCTTCCTTCCTTCCTTCCTTCCTTCCTTCCTTCCTTCCTTTCCTTTCTCTCCATTTTCTTATGAGCCATGTGGCTGACAGGGTCTTGGTGCTCTGGCCAAGTATCAGGCCTGTGCCTCTGAGGTAGGAGAGCCTAGTTCAGGACATTGGTCCACCAGATACATCCAATCTACAGATCATCCAAAATGAAAATCAATAAGGAAACACAAACTTTAAATGATACATTAAATAAGATGGACTTAATTGATATTTATAGGACATTCCATCCCAAAACAGCAGAATACACTTTCTTATCAAGTGCTCATGGAACATTCTCCAGGACAGATCATATCTTGGGTCACAAATCAAGCCTTGGTAAATTCAAGAAAATTGAAATCATATCAAGTATCTTTTCTGACCACAATGCTATGAGACTAGTTATCAATTACAAGAAAAAATTTGTAAAAAATACAAACACATGGAGGCTAAACAATACATTACTAAATAACCAAGAGATCACTGAAGGAATCAAAGAGGAAATCAAAAAATACCTAGAAACAAATGACAGTGAAAACATGATAGCCCAAAACCTATGGATGCAGCAAAAGCAGTTCCAGGAGGGAAGTTTATAGCAATAAAATCCTACCTCGAGAAACAAGAAACATCTCAAATAAACCACCTAACCTTACACCTAAAGCAATTAGAGAAAGAAGAACAAAAAACTCCCAAAGTTAGCAGAAGGAAAGAAATCATAAAGATCAGATCAGAAATAAATGAAAAAGAAATGAAGGAAACGATAGCAAAGATCAATAAAACTAAAAGCTGGTTCTTTGAGAAGATAAAAAAAATTGATAAACCATTAGCCAGACTCATCAAGAAAAAAAGGGAGAAGACTCAACATCAAGAAAAAAAGGGAGAAGACTCAAATCAATTAGAAATGAAAAAAGAGAAATAACAACTGACACTGCAGAAATACAAAGGATCATGAGAGATTACTACGAGCAACTAATCCAATAAAATGGACAACCTGGAAGAAATGGACAAATTCTTAGAAAAGCACAAACTTCTGAGAATGAACAAGAAAGAAATAGAAAATATAAATAGACCAATCACAAGCACTGAAATTGAGACTGTGATTTAAAGTCTTCTAACAAACAAAAGCCCAGGACCAGATGGCTTCACAGGTGAATTCTATCAAACATTTAGAGAAGAGCTAACACCTATCCTTCTGAAACTCTTCCAAAATATAGCAGAGTGAAGAACATTCCCGAACTCATTCTACGAGGTCATCATCACTCTGATACCAAAACTCGAAAAAGTTGTCACAAAGAAAGAAAACTATAGGCCAATGTTACTGATGAACATAGATGCAAAAATCCTCAACAAAATACTAGCAAACAGAATCCAACAGCACATTAAAGGATCATACACCATGATCAAGAGATATTTATCCCAGGAATGCAAATATGCTTCAATATACTCAAATCAATCCATGTGATACACCATATTAACAAATTGAAGGAGAAAAACCATTTGATCATCTCAATAGATGTAGAAAAAGCTTTCGACAAAATTCAACACCGATTTATGATAAAAACCCTCCAGAAAGTAGGCATAGAGGGAACTTACCTCAACATAATAAAGGCCATATATGACAAACCCACAGCCAACATCATTCTCAATGGTGAAAAACTGAAACCATTTCCTCTAAGATCAGGAACAAGACAAGGTT
>NC_041232.1:46629160-46661710 GCF_002837175.3 Physeter macrocephalus | reverse complement strand
TATACACTAATGATGAAAAATCTGAAAGAGAAATTAAGAAAACACTCCCATTTACCATTGCAACAAAAAGAATAAAATACCTAGGAATAAACCTACCTAAGGAGACAAAAGACCTGTCTGCAGAAAACTATAAGACTCTGATGAAAGAAATTAAAGATGATATAATCAAATGGAGAGATATACCATGTTCTTGGATTGGAAGAATCAACATTGTGAAAATGACTATACTCCCCAAAGCAATCTACAGATTCAATGCAATTCCTATCAAACTACCAATGGCATTTTTCACAGAACTAGAACTAAAAATTTCACAATTTGTATGGAAACATCAAAGACCCTGAATAGCCAAAGCAATCTTGAGAAAGAAAAACAGAGCTGGAGGCATCAGGCTCCCTGACTTCAGACTATACTACAAAGCTACAATAATCAAGACAGTATGGTACAGGCACAAAAGCAGAAATATAGATCAATGGAACATGATTGAAAACCCAGATATATACCCACACACATATGACCACCTTATTTTTGATAAACGAGGCAAGAACATACAATGGAGAAAAGACAGCCTCTTCAATAAGTGGTGCTGGGAAAATGGGACAGCTACATGTAAAAGAATGAAATTAGAACACTCCCTAACACCATACACAAAAATAAACTCAAAATGGATTAAAGACCTAAATGTAAGGCCAGACACTATAAAACTCTTAGAGGAAAACATAGGCAGAACACTCTATGACATAAATCACAGCAATATCCTTTTTGACCCACCTCCTAGAGAAATGGAAATAAAAACAAAAATAAACAAATGGGACCTAATGAAACTTAAAAGCTTTTTCACAGCAAAGGAAAAACATAAACAAGACAAAAAGATAACCCTCGGAACGGGAGAAAATATTTGCAAATGAAGCAACTGACAGAAGATTAATCTCCAAATTTTACAAGCAGTTCATTAGCTCAATTCCCAGAAAACAAACAACCCAATCCAAAAATGGGCAGAAGACCTATATCGACATTTCTCCAAAGAAGATATACAGATTGCCAACAAACACATGAAAGGATGCCCAACATCACTAATCATTAGAGAATTGCAAATCGAAACTTCAGTGAGGTATCACTTCACACCCGTCAGAATGGTCATCATCAAAAAATCTACAAACGATAAATGCTGCAGAGGGTGTGGAGAAAAGGGAACCCTCTTGCACTGTTGGTGGGAATTTAAATTGATCCGGCCACTATGGAGAACAGTATGGAGGTTTCTTAAAAAACTAAAAATAGAACTACCATATGACCCAGCAGTCCCACTACTGGGCATATACCTTGAGAAAACCATAATTCAGAAAGAGTCTTGTGCCACAGTATTCATTGCAGCTCTATTTACAACAACCAGGACATGGAAGCAACCTAAGTGTCCATTGACAGATGAATGGATAAAGAAGATGTGCCACATATATACAATGGAATATTACTCAGCCATAAAAAGAAACAAAATTGAGTTATTTGTAGTGAGATGGATGAACTTAGAGTCTTTCATACAGAATTAAGTAAGTCAGAAAGAGAAAAACAAATACTGTATGCTAACACATGTATATGGAATCTTAAAAAAAAATGTTTGTGAAGAACCTAGCGGCAGGACAGGAATAAAGACTCAGACATAGAGAATGGACTTGAGGACAAGGGGAGGGGGAAGGATAAGCTGGGACGAAGTGAGAGAGTGGCATGGACATATATACACTACCAAATGGAAATAGATAGCTAGTGGTATCAGCTGCATAGCACAGGGAGATCAGCTCGGTGCTTTGTGACCACCTGTGGGGTGGGATAGAGAGAGTGGGAGGGAGATACAAGAGGCAGGGGATATGGGGATATATGTATATATATATAGCTGATTCACTTTGTTATAAAGCAGAAACTAACACACCATTGTAAAGCAATTATACTCCAATAAACATGTTAAAAAAAAAAGTAGTGGAAGGAATGAGTGAGCCCAATTAGGAAAAGGCAGCCTTCAGTGAGCAACCCCGAAAAGGCATACACCTTAGAACGAGGTCCTCATTTTTAAATTAGCCTTCTATGCAATTGAAGATGATTATATTGGTTTTTTTTGGTGGATATTGCTAAATACCCAACTTATATAGCATTTTACTCTGTAGTACTCTAAGAGCTCTACAAAGATTAATATAACCTTATTTAGATGTTCTCTGCAGGGCAGATAGAACTGTACCTCTTTGTCCACCCAAAGACACCAGGACCAAAAGGGTGGAGGGCAGGGCCCAGCATTTTACTGAAACTCTGGATGAGCCTCTGATGAGCACTGGAATGTTCTTACATGCTGTTCACTGGTTTATACACAGAACTGTATCCCATCGTTCCCTTTGCAAGGGCACATGAAAGGTAAAGGAGGAGGAAAGAAAGTTGTAGTTCATTTGCATAATTTAGGCTCCTGGAAATTAAAAACTATTCATTACCTTGGTGATTTCGTACGGAAATTAAAAAAAAAAAACAAAAAAACTGCTTATCAGCAAATCCAGCCTCCTGCACAGTGCCTGTGTTAAAACAAATGGAGTAAATCCCAACAAAGAGAAGTTTTGAAGTGAAGATAAGGCTGAATTCATGGAGAAATATCCTGTGCAGTTCCATTATTCTTCACTTTGCGTAATTTTATTTTTAAAGGCTATTTTAGAATAAAAACAATCCTTCCTTAATAATTGAATGATGTTTTTATTTGAAGCTATAGTTTAGGGCAGTTGGCAAATTTTAAAAGACTAAAAAACAAGCTTTAATTTTTACCTATAAACATCTGAAGATACACCTAAAAATAGATATATTTAGTACTAAGCATGCCAAAAAAACTTAATGTTTAGCATCCATCATAGTATTATTTATTAGGTAAACAGATAGAAAATAGAATTTTTTTTATTTGAAAAATTTCTCAATTCTATTGTCACTTTCTTTCCCATTAAAATACATAAGCACTGGATATTAAAATAATGTAGCTAGCCATCTTTCTTTTCTGCCTTTTGTGTCTTAAGTGCCTAACAAAATTAACTTATACTGTGGAACACTGAGTGGGTAAGGTCTGCTTTGGCTACCAATTTCGCTCTACCTGTTCTAGACACCTGTAAAAGAGTTCCCAGCAGTGTTTGACAGAGTAAGCCTGATAATGATAATTCCCTGATGAAAAAACAAATACTACTTTTTGTCTTCTTTAGTTAAATACCTTCAGTTCCTTTAACTTCATTATAAAGCGTTGAGGTCTTCCAGCAACCTGGTTTTTCCCACCTGGATGATGTTCGGCTTATGATGGCTTATAGTGCGGCTCCCAGGAATCCTTGACTTGCTCAGCCAAGCACATCAGTTAAGTCTGCACACTACACAGAGTTCCCACATTTAGATCTCAGTTACTATACTTAGCACTGTGTGAACTTGGATAAGTCCCTTGGCAACCTTTGTGCCTCATATTGTTAAAATGAGAGTTTAACAATATCTAATTCATTGGGATGGGTGGATCAAGATAATATGACGGTCAATTAGCACAGTTCCTGGCATATAGTAAATGCCCAATAAATATTACCTGATAATATAATATTTTTCTCTTTTTTTGAGTTAGCATCATTCTTTATTCAAGGAATAATTAATTGCCAGCAGGTCCACATTCTAGGCCTTATATACTTTTATCAATGCAGCCTAAGATGACATTAGATATTTTTGTCTAATTGTATTGACATAATTGTATGTTAAGTCTCCTATTATGCATTCCTAATATTAAACGTTCTCTATGGCTAGACTTAAATCAATTATAATTAAATCTGAAGTGTTACCTGTTTCCCATGCTAACCTGTAAGTTCACTGGAAGCAAACTTCCTGTCTGTATCTTTCACTATAACTGCAGTGTCTTGCACATTGTATGTGCTCAATAAATATTTTAATAAATGTTTTAGTTAATTATAACTGTACATTTTTGCAGAGGTGCTAATGTTATATTTCTTCCTCATTTTGTGTGCATCGGTCATGTTTTAGATTTAAGTGTAAGGCTATACTTTTAGCCCCGTTAAATTTGTCTTATAAAGTATTAGCCTATAATGAAGTTGTTCATATCCTGTTGCTGTTGACTCCCCATTGTTTAGTGTTTTCCCTCCTTCTTCACATCCTGCTTCTGAATGTTCAGGATTTCGTCATTGTACTTATGTGTCTCAATTTAAATATTGAATAGCATAGGGTTTAGGTCAAAACCCTGTGGCATGCCTTCTAAAGATCTTTCTTCTTGTTGCACCAATTTGTTCACTAGTCTTTGGATGTGGTCATTCTATTAGATGTGAATCATCCTCATGGTACTGTCTTTCAGCAACTCTGCCTTATTTTGCCACATGCCTTGTTTTATGTATAGAAAGTCACCATGATCTGCCTTTCTATTAATAGTTCTTTCACAAAGAAAATGAGATGAGTTTACTAGGTGTTGTCTCTTACCACTATTAACAGAGTTTTAAAATGTTTAATTTATAAACTTTAATGACTTACACTGCCATTATAATAGAAACTGTGATTTTTCTGCTTACATATCTTAAATTTTCTTTTTCTATCAAAGAGAACTTCAGATAGAGTTTGCCATCTCATATATTAAAACCATTTCAAAGGGCAAGAATCTGAAATAAAAAGATACACTTAATGTAACTCTCCAAATGCTAAACATATTGCGTTACTTCACAAACTTTTCCTACCAGTAATCTAATACATTAAAGTTTTAAAGTGTACATGTCTTCTGACTTGGAAAATTGAATCCTTGCCTTTATCTCTACCCCACTAAAACCCTACTAAAGAGATTGACAGTGAAAATAAAGAGTTTAGATCTACACGGAGGTAGAGAATGAGGGAGGACTCAGGAAAGGATGAGAGATTCACCTCATTTTTGGAAAATGGAAATCTGACCTCCAAGTGACTATAGGGAGATACTGATAAGGAGCCAGTCAACCCCTGTAGACCCTGGAACGTCTAAGAACTGAGGGCACCAGGTATTTCAGAAAGTGGAGTTACATGAAAATGAAAATAAGATAATCGATTCAGTGTATCCGAGAAGTTATTAGGCCCCCTAGATGCCCTCCTCAATTCTGTATTACCAGGAGACCTCTTTTTCTTCCCACCCAAGGAGGAGATAAGAGGTTTATTCTGTAGAGAAATAGAGGCAAAAAGCTCAAAACCCAGGGATACCAGTTATAGCAGCAAGAGAAATATTCTGAAAATGTGCAAAATAAATTCTTCAACCTAAAGATGACATATCTCTGCTACAGGTCTTTTTCACTTTTTAGCTCCAAAAATAGACAGCCTAGTTTTTCCCTTCACTAAGGAGACTAGAATTCTTCTCTTGAAAATTGAGGAGCCAGAGAGGGAAAGAACTATAGATCCTGGCACTCAAATATCAGAAGCAAAGCAAAGAACCGAAGAAAATTGTCAAGCAAAACAGTTCATATCCTCAGAAAGATTTAAAAAAATAAAACGTATTTTCTCAAAATGTGAAATTAATGCATGAAAAGGAACAATAAACAAAATCAAACTCTTGGAATATAAAAAATATACATGATAGTCAAAAAGCGTTTTAAGAATTGGAAGGCCATTTGGGAAATTACGCAGAAATTTTAAAAAATAGACAAATAATGGAAAATGAAATACAAAGGTTTTTTTTTTGAAGGATCAATTTAAGAGAACCAACCTCTGGATAATTCGAGTTATAGAGAAAATAGAGAGGAAGGAATTATCAAAAATAAATTTTTTTCCTAAAACTGAAGAATCTGCATTAGCGGGATGAAAGAGCCCATAAAGTTATCAGGACAGTAAATGCAAAAAACCTACATCAATCACATCATCATGAAAGTTCCAGAGCACATGAGATAGAGAGACAAATTTGAACTCGAAGGTCCAAGGAGGGAAAAAAAAAAGTCACATATAAAGAATCATAAAGCCAGAGGATGTTAACCAGCAAAACCACTCTCAACACTAAAAAAATATGGGAGCAAAACCTGTAAAATTATGAAGAAAATTTTATATCCAGCCAAATTATCAATCAAACATGAGGGTAAAAATAATTTAAAATAATTTTCTGGAGTCTATCTTATGTATAGCCTTTCTCAGAAGGTTACTGGAGAATATTGTCCACTGGAATAATAACATAACTCAAGGAAGAAGTTAATGAGTCCAAGAAGAGAAAAGACAAAATGGGAGAGAGGGAAAAATATATGGAGAATGACACTATGTTGCAGACCTAGAGAATCCTCTTTCTAGATTGGAATAAAAAGATAAAGAGTTCCAGGAGAGGGGGAATACGGAACTGATGGAACCCCTGATGGATTTGTTGATATGGAAAATATTCCAAGAGGTTTTATATTTGTGATAGAAAATTTGGGGGAAATTAGTAATAGCGTCTTGGAATACTAGCCAATTAAAAATAGTGTTTTGGAATACATACACCACACACAAAAATTTTAATACTGAGGGAATAAAGAAAGTGTACTCGTCGTTCACTAGTTGGCTCAATAGTGAACAGAACTGTGTCATTCTGAGTCCCAGCAGGTAACCTGTTCAAAAGAGTAATTGGAGACTGTTTAATAAAGGGACTATTTACATAGGTGTGAGATGGGCCAAGGAAATCAAGAAGAGATGGTGAAGTACTCTAGGACTAGCAAGCCTGGAGGAGCAATGGAAGGGAACTATTAGCAGAACCTGATGGGAACCAAAGCCATGGATGAGGGGCTGTCTTATAGGATCCAGGAGCACAGCAGCTCTCAGACCATGGCACGGCAGGAAAGGGTACTGGGGGATAAATACCCTCTGCTCTCCTCTCTAAACTCCTGTCAGGGCTTCCTGTTGATGAAACCCTAGCAGCCAGAGAGCAGGTGAGCCCAGCTGTTAAGTTCACGGTGGTTATACACCCAGGAAGCAGTGTTAGAGAGTGCATCTAGAGGGGAAAATTGAGAATATTCAGTGTACCAGCAAAAGCATGTGTTGTTACAATTTCTTGTTGTAAGGCAAATTCTAGTCCAAGCTATATGATGTTTACATTACCTAATTTAACCAAACCCCAGGGATCATAGAGATCTTTGGATATGAGGAATGTTTCATATCAAGTGTAGAGTGGATCTCAGTGCAATGTTCACACACACAGACACACAGACACACTCACACACAGACACACCCTCTTCCCCTGTATCTTCACATGACTGCCTCTTCTTTATCATTCCATTTCTTGGCTGATTGGCATACGTCTTTTTCTCAGAAAGGCACCCTCTGGAACACCCATCTCCAATCATTCTTTTACATAACTCTATTTTATTTCATTTTTAATGGTTACCACTATTGAACTTAGTATTATAACTTATATTTTTTATTTCTTCTTCTTGTCTAGTCTCTCCCCTGCCTCATACCTCTATAGGTCCCTTGAGGGCAGGGATCTGAGGATCTATCTCCACTACTTTGCTGAATGTGTAGCCCAGTAAATAGAAGGGATTCAATAGAACATTGTTTAAATAATTCACTAAGAAATAAAATGGCTGTATAAGATTTTGTCCTGGATTGTACATATGAGATAATAAAAAAGGGGCCTGTTGAATACGGCACAAATCTCTATCTCAGGAGACTACAGAGATAGATGAAGGTGTCGTTCATTGAAATCAAGAATTCAGAAGGCAGAGCAAATTATGGCTGGAAAAGTAAGAGTGGGAGAAGATAAAGTGTATAATTTTGACATACATACTCAGTGGGATGCACTTGTGGGGCATACAGTTAGTTATGTGCGGTAGGTATTTGAAAATGCGGACCTGGGAAAAGGTCTTAATTACAGATTTAGATTTAGAGTTCTTTGGTGTAAAGAGGTAGATGAAGTCATAAACAGGATGAAATCTTGCAGGGAAATTAACAGACTCCAAGAGAATAAAAATGGAAGGGTAAAAGAAGCTGAGTTATATTGTTTCTACCAAAATTTATTATGGAGTAGGGTAAAGTAATCCAATATCTTAAGGAAGATATTACCATTACTCTTCAAATACAAGTATGTTCAAGAACACTAATGGGTTTACTTGTGTGTATGTTTGAGAAGTTAGAGTACAGAACTCCTAAAAATTACTGACTTCTTGAATAATTAGTTTTTCATTGTAGATGGAAATAAAATTATAAAGTTTATATCTGATATTTGAAGAAATATGTCAACAATGATATTTCTCTTCTTACTAGATACTCTCCACCCACAGTCAACATGGTAAATCAGAACATTATATACATATAACACTATCCATGGTAAATCAGAAGCAGTATTATTAAGGAGAGGAAAGTTAACAAAAAACATATTTTACTTATGTGTACATATAACACCAACATGTAGTCAGACTTAAGTGATGCGTTTTAAATTCATCACTAGATTATTTTTAGATCATTTCATGTTGTTTCATACATGTTCCCTTTAAAACTTATTTTCACATTAATGTAAAACCATTATCACTCAGTGATTGAGGCATCACTATTTTGATGGCTTTTCTAATTACCTTAGTTTGACTATTTCACAATGAATATACTTGAAGTATCAAAATGGGTGGGTAATTTTTGCACCCAGTTTAAATTAAATTATAATAACCTGTAAGCTTTTATTTCAACGTGTGTAGGAATTAAGATCTCAATTATATGGCTCCTTCAAGATACATAATTCAGATGGAATTATGTTTATTATCTGACTGCACATAATGTTCATTAGAAGTAGCTGTGAAGGAATCTATTATGTAGAGTGACATTCGGAAGGGATTGTTCTTTTTTCTGCTCATTCAACCATGCTGGCACACCTGTTTCTAATTTTGCAACCACCTATGATTACCTCCCAACATCCTGTTGAAATAGCATCATTAGTCAAGTTTTTCTACTTACTCAAAAAGAAATAGGAGAAGATGAAAATTGTCTGCCATGGCCAAGTTTTTAAAAAAAAAAAACTTTCATTGTATTTTTCAAAACTCTTTTTCCCAGTTGAGCCTAATTTTCTTAAGCCGGTAGTAAAGACTTCCAGAATCATACCTAGAAGATTTTGGGTAACTGACATTGGGGATAAATAAATCGTATCTGAGAGGTCACTTTTAAAGTGCTTCTGTGTTGGCATCTTAATCATTTGTGTGGCCAACAAGTGGAGACTGTATGGATGCTCTTAACCATATGAAAGAAGTTACTCCCTGAGTGTTATATGTGTGAATGTTTGTGTTTTGATGGCATCATAAATCACTTCTCCTCATCCCAAGTAATAATTACATTTACTTCTAGTGCAGACTGTTTTTTTTTTTTTTTCTTAGCAGGAAAGCAGTTTAAATTAGAGCTCTGGTTCTCTCAGATCTTGTATGAATTTCCCTGGAAACTCTTAGCCACATGTGCTTAGTTCTGTAATACTTGCTATCAAGTGGAAGAAGAAGGTAGAGATGTTTTCCAGCAGTTTATATGTGAAATAAATTGCACTCCCTCCCTTCATCCATACTTAAAGAGCAAAGAGGACATTTAGAGGAGTAATTTAAAGTAAAAATGCTTCTATAGACAGACTACAAAGAACATGTAAAGATAGGAGAAGTCTAGTAACAATAGAAAGTTCAGGCAAATTGATGCCTGAATTATCCACATGTTTAATATTTTGCAGTGATAAGCTTGTTTGAGGTCTATGCAAGTTTTTCTTTTTACCTTAAAAAGGTGCATCACTGGTACCCTGACCGTCGCAGTGATGAACTAAAAATGTAATTCCATATTGATGCAAAAATGTCTTGCAAACTCCAATTGCTATAACATTGTAAGGTAAAAGGCAAACAGAAGAAAGGTATCTGGATTATTGAATCAAGCAGAAAATTTTACTGGAATTTTCTGATAATCTTTATAGGCAGAGAAAAGTTAATGAAAATATACAGCATATTTAACAGATGGTAGAGAATATAAAAGCTAAGAAAAAGTGGAATTCTTGGGAGATATAAAAGCAATGTTTTTTTTGAAACCTATTGTCAAAAAGTTGAGTGGAACCAGTCAGATTTAATTTTGAAAAACATGTCTATGTAAGGTACCTGAGTAAAGGATTCCTTAGGCAGCTGAAGTAAGTTAGGAATTCAATCTGTATGGTCCAAGTACCAGATCAGGTTCAGCAAACTCAAATTTGTCCTTTCCAGTTTCTACGGATAGAGTACAAAGGAGTACAAACCAATCTTCCCAAATAGTGTGTGGATGAGAGGGTAATGAGTAGACAATGCCTACTCTTCTAAATCATTCCAATCTTGCCATCCATCTGTAAGTAATCCCCCTTCCTATTCTAAGCCCAATTTTTTCCTAAATTTGAGATGCATACTTATATACATAAAGGAAATATCTATTGATAAGGCCAAAGCCTAATTATAAAAGTCACCATAACTGTTTCTTTCATCGGTTGTATATATATATGTGTATATATATATATATATATATATATTTTTTTTTTTTTTTCCCGGACCGGGGCACGAACCCGTGTCGCCTGCATTGGCAGGCGGACTCTCAACCACTGCCCCACCAGGGAAGCACTGTTGTATATTTTCAATCAAAGAAATCTGAATCAAAACAACTCTGTATTATCTAGTGCAATGCTGATGGCCATTCCATCATATCGATGCTATCTTTTTTAATGGAATTTTTAAAAGAAAATTAGAAATATGTCTAATAAAATCTGGGATAGGATTTTTTCTCGTTTTTGATGAATAAAATATATTTCATTGCCTAGATATGCAGTCTTGTAGCATATTAATATTATTCTCTTTTGAAAATAATCTTCATAGCAACGTCGGGGGCAAGCTGTCAAATTTGAGAACTTTAGGAACTAATGTTTATTAAACGTTGCTTACAGAGATAAAATGTGACTCCAGGGGATATTTATTTTTTATGTCATTTACTTATTTTTTATGCTTTCTTTGAAACCAATAATAGTAATCATTCACAAGAAAAACATGAATTAACTTTATATTAAACTTCTCCCAAAAATACACTGCAGCACAAATATGACTGAGATTTTCATACACTGTATTTCTCAACATATAGTCGACTGCCAAAACATTAATAGTGCAGATCTGTGTTTGACTACAAATGACTCCCTACAAGGCCTGTTTTGATTATTAATAGGATTAATTATCTGCCTGCTCAGTGCAGTTACTGTGGTTTTGAATAACAGTTAATAATGAAAAGAATGAGGCACATTTAAAAAATAGCACGTTTAATAATACAAATTAATTCTATCATACAAAGAATCAGAGAGAAAACATTGTGGAGACAATGCCTTCTCCCTTTTTCTTCATCATTAAGAAACTCTCCTCCTGTGGGTATATTCTGTTGTCATCTTCCAAACACAGAAAAATAAACTGGGTATGTATCATAATAGCCATGAATTTTCTCAAACAAGAGACTCAAATTTTATCATGCTGCCCAAGTTGTTTTCTATCAGGAAACTGGGAAGTTACACTAGTGGTAGAATTGTTTGAGGGTTTGAGGCTAGCCCCTTCTCAAGAAACTCAAAATTGCTTTGAAGTATTGAATAATTTGCCTTCTTTCAGAGTTGCAATGGCTACATGCCTCTACAGAAAGAATACTGCACAGCCCAGTGGTTTTTCATAATGCTTTAGATGCAGTGATTTTATGAGTGTAGAAGACAGCAGACAGAGCTGCTCATCTGGGTAAAGAGGAAAGACATAATATGAAAGCATATCTCTATGCCCTTGTCCCATAGTC
The DNA here is from genome assembly GCF_002837175.3 of Physeter macrocephalus. Classification (NCBI taxonomy): domain Eukaryota; kingdom Metazoa; phylum Chordata; class Mammalia; order Artiodactyla; family Physeteridae; genus Physeter; species Physeter macrocephalus. Next base: position 46,649,974 of record NC_041232.1, on the reverse strand, counting down.
TCTGGAAGACTCTGAGGCATTTCCCCAGAAGCCATGGAGAGTAGTTTGAGATGTACTACTTTATAGGAAATAGAAGTTATATGTGTGAAAAAAAATTCACCCATGTAAATATCACAGATTCATCTATCAATCTTCTGATGAACTTTGCTAATTTCACAAGCAATAAATATATAAAATATGTCTGTATTCTAGTATGGAAGAATATATATATATATAAATACACATATTAATCTGTCCCCAGGCAGGGAGGAGATGAGCACTCATAGATGGGAGACCATTTCACTGAACCGTTATGAAAGACTTTTGGATACTGCATGAGGGGTAATCGTCATTGGTTAGACCATTTTCCACTCACCCGGTCATTGTAACATGCCATTTAAAAGACAGCTGGTTACAGATTCTAACATTCGAATCGTTGCTATGTTTCTGTACCACTAATGTTGCTTTATTAATAGTTATTTTTTACAGTAGCACTGTATTTATTACAATTATTTACGTTAGACCTACTTATTATGGCACATGCTTCCAGCAACCAAAGATTCCTGGAAATATCATCTTCAATATCTTAGAGTATTTAAGCTCCCTTACTATTTGTAATATAAAATTTCATCATAGTACAAAACCCCCCCGAACATATATATTGTTATGTCTTTAGAAAAAGTCCATATTACAAATGGTAAATTTGGTGAAGGCCCCCTATCTTCTTTGGTAGAGAACCACAGTCTAAAACCCACCACCGTTGGGTATTTAGCAAAGACCAACTTTCAGTATTAAGAAAAAAATAAAATCTGGAACTTGCTCTCTTCCCAGTCTAAATAGTAAAGCCAGTGATACCAATAAAATCTGATTGTATATGAGTCCCTTCTTTAATGCAGTTTCTCCCAGGAAAGAGTGTTATTCTAAAGTAATTTACCTTCACAGGGATTTCTAAGGTTTAAATGCAAGGAATTACAATTAGACTTTCTAGTTCATATGCCAATTTACGTCCGTTCATGTTTTTTTTTTTTAAAGGCAGTGCCAGGAAAATTCTTATTTTCAGTTTAATTTACATTGAGGAATTTTGCTGTTTATTTCATAATCTTACTTACCTAGAAATGAAAAGATGAAAAGCTTATAAATCACATGTCTAAGATCTACAGCTGAGTGTAATAGAGTTGAATAGGTCAGTTATAGTTGAAAAGATCAGAAGAACAAGAGCAAAGTGATAACTGCATAGTTCTGATAGTCATGGCAATGCTTTCACTACGTGAAAGATTAGAATATCTCTGGCTATAGCAATACTACTGGATCCATATATCAAACTTATTCCACTTTTCCTCTTTTTCAAGTACTTGATGCCACAAAAAAAAAAAATGTATTTGAAAGTTTATTTCCCTAAACATGCACTCTAAATTTATAAGCTGAAAAATACTTCTGATTATGAAAAACACTCTTAAGAATTTATTAGAAATCTGTTTCTAATTCCTTCTTATTAAAAAAAGGAGAAATGATGAAGAATGCAGTAGACAAGTCATATATGTTGTATATATTTTAGACTTTATGAACTCACAGCTGAAGGGAAATTCATTCAATCTGTTTTGCTATGAACATATATACAATTTATTGCCAGTTATAATTTGCGTCCATACAACTTTCATTGATTAGAAGTTTTGAAGCATGGTTTGTAGACACTAGCACAACTTAAGAAAAGAAAAACAAGCTGAAAACCCTGGGTTTACTCAAGTCTTTGTCAGGCTGTTGTGATGCATGTAATGGGCCTAGTGTGGAATCAGCACACAATAAATTTTCCTATAGCCATAAAATAAAAGACAGAGAGAGAGCACATGAGAGAGCAGACTACAAAAAAAAAAAAAAAAAAAAAAAGGAATTCCAAGAAAGCCAATTTTTGCAAATATTTTTTTGCAAATTGTTATTTCTCTTCATGTAATTTTTTTAACCCTAACTAGTTCTTTTTAAAATTTTTTTTAAATTTTTTAATGTAAAGTTCACCCTCCCAACAATTTCCAATATTGTCAACCACATGCACATTTTTATGCAACGGATCCCTCTCCCCCGGAACCACTCCCCCGATTCTGCATGACTGAATCACACAGTGAACAATTCCCCACCACCCCCTCCCCCAGACCGTTGCAACCACCATTCTACTTTCTGATTCTATGTGCTTGACTAATTTATCGAAAATAAGTGGAATTATGCGATATTTATCTTTTTGTGATGGCTAATTTCACTTAGCATTGTCCTCGAGGTTCATCCATGTTGTAGGAGATGACAGGATTTTCTTCTTTTCTTGAGGCTGAATAATATTGCATTGTATTTATATACCATATTTTCTTTATCTATTCATTTGTCAATGGACATTTAGGTTACTTCCTTCTCTTGGCTATTGTGAACAACTCTCTTCACGTAATTTTAAATTCAGTTGGAAATTGCAAATTGCTCCATCTCCAATCTGTCTCACATTGTTACTTTGCTTTCCTTTTTTTAGTTCTTAGCAAAGTTGTTGAAAATGTGCATATGTACTGACTTAACGTTGACTATATTTTTCTTCTTGTTCAATGCAGACATGTAGATAACAATAAGATAGTCCTGTTCAAGGTGAAATAGCACAGTGATTTGATAAATAATGAAATGCTATTGTCATTGCAGGATGAATCTGCTCCAGCTGACAAACAGTGTAAACCAGAGGCGGCCCAGGGCACTTACTCAACCTCAGCTGTTTCAGGCTCCCAGGAGGTGTTGTACATCAACGGAAATGGGACCTACAGTTACCATAGTTACAGAGGGCTCGGAGGGGGACTGCTAAATCTGAACGATGCTTCTAGTAGTGGTGAGTCTTTATTACATATTATGTTTTTGTGTCCATTTGGGGTTATTAAATTCCCTAAACCTGAGAAAAAAAAATTGAATGAAGTGTTATAAGCAGTAGTCAGTGCCAATCTGTGAAAAACAAGACCATTTAACACATAATGTCCATCTCCCTACAAGGACATCTCCCTATTCAGTTGCTGTTTCTAAAAGTAGCAGCACTATTATGCAACTGAATGATTGCTGTTTTATATTCAAAAAATCTCAACTAGAGAATAGAACATTTTTTACCAAATAGTTATACATTCTTTCCTTGAAGCTGTAATGTACTGTTCGTCAAAAATAATGACACCTTTTCTCAATGTTCGAAGAGGTTTTTAATTTGGAAAATTTGAGGCACCAGGAACTTTATTGGCTTGATGAAACATACACAGTCATTATACCTAAGAAGATACAAACTGAAACAACACACAGAAACAATCCATGGATCTCCAGCCAACAGCTTGTCAGTGACAATGGCATGTCCCACCAGCAGTGAGTGGTATACTGGAACCAGCTTGTACGGGCTCATGCTTGGTAAATTTTTAGGAATCTCTTGAGCTTATATACCAGAATAAATTCCAAATGTGTAATTTAAAACCATACTTATATTAGGAATACAGTACATGGGTGAACTTTTTATAACTGGGTTGTAGGAAAAGCTTTCCTAAACTATACTTAAAATCCAGGGAAAAAGAAGTTTAATTAGACACATGCATATACACACACACAACTTTTGCATGACAAAAAAAAAATAAAGTAAAAGTTAAGTGATAAACTAAAAAGTTATTAGCTTCCTATACTACAAAGAGTTAGTAGGCCAATACGTGAAGGTCTTCTAAAAAGAAAGAAATACTCAAAACTGCATATTTAAAAAATAAGCCTAGAAATATGAACACACAATTCTCATAGAAAGCAATGCAAATGTCCCCTAAATACAGCTACTCAAACCCACTCCTAATAAGAGAAATGCAGCTTCTGTCAGATTAACAAAAGTCTGAATATTTACAGAATATTCCTTTGACAGTACTGTGGAGGAAATGAGTACTCTCATGCATTGCTTGTAGAAATACAGAAATTTAAAGTAAACTTGACAATATCTAGGAAAATTAAATATGCATTTACCATTTGACCTAGCAATCTCTTTAGGAATCTCTTGTTAGCAGTTTATCTCAAAGATACACTGGCAAAAATACAAGAAGGCATGTGCAGAAGGCTGTTTGTTACAGTGTTATTTATAAATGCACAAAAAAAGGGTTACCAATAAAAATGTCCATCAAGAGATGGCTAGTTGATTCAATTATAGTGCATCCAAATAAGAGAATAACATGAAGCTATAAACAGTAAGGTATCTTTATATACTCCAGATAGTGAAAAGTACTTATAGTATGCTAACATTCATTAAAGAAGGATATATATAATTTTTTTTAATTTACGTAGAGACAGGAATGGGGGAGGAACAGTAGGAAGAAAGGAATACAAGCCAGAATTCTCTGAGTATACTTGGTTTTCATACTTTGTTTTGTAAATTTAACTTTGAAACAATTTGCATATTTACATAATTATTAAACAATCTGATTTTAAGGATCCCTAATATTGAAAGAAAAATTATTAAAATGAACTTTATCTGTTTAACGAGTGGTTGGCACAGCCCCATAGATAGGAACTTTTCTAAGTGATCTCGAAAGTCATAATTTGACACCACAGCGTGAAAGCTTATGAGAAAAGCTTAAACTATTTTCAGTAATGATATTATTCTTTTGGAACTGTTGTCTGTGTATTATAGTTTAAAGCAAATTTGTAGTTATGTTGGTGTCAGCGAAAGCTGGGATTTTCAGCAGAGGGCAAAGTAGATACAGATGTGAAATCAATAAGTTTAAGCAAAAACTCCATAATCTTGTATTTGAATAGGTAGCATCATTGAGAGCTCAGTGTAGTTTTGTTTTAAAAGAAAAACATACTTCCTATCTTTTTCCACTGAAAATGCCTGGAAACAAAGACCAATTTGAAAATTTGAATTAGGCTTGATGAGCTTCTAATATATTTGGGAGGGAATTGCATTATTAGTATCAAATGAGTATATACTCTAGAAAATTACTTACCTTTACAATACTAGAAACATGCTCCGAGTGTATTCAGGGGTGATTCTGCTGGAAGGCTGGGGCTCTTTGGTCTGCCTTAAAATTAAAGGTCCTGTAAGGACAGGATCACTGAGATTTAGTCTATACCAATTGCCCTCCAGATCAAAAGACTGGTGCCTGAAGTGGAAGAGAAAAACAAAGCAGCTTATTTCAGAAAAAAAAATTAAGTTTCAAGTGTATATTCAGTTTTTCAAAAGCCAGCTAGTGAGCCTTCTCAGCTGTTTTCAACTCTTATTTTTATTTGAACAGCAAATCAGCAGGAAAGAGCAAGTCCAAGACCAGAAAAGGAAAACATAAACAAAAGCTAAGCCTTCTTTTAGCCCGTAAAGCTGGAAATGCTAACACTTCTTTTTAAATATTTTATATAAGTAAGAACTGGTAGGTAATTCAGAACTTAACCATCAAATCAAAAAATTGAGGAAGAAAAAGGTTTCGTCACTAAAGATTTTATTGACACAAATTTTTTAGATTTGAAAAATTATTCTTTTAGGAAATTAATTTATTGAACATTAATAACAATAACTACCACTTCTTGTGTCATTATGGTGTTTCAGTGTAGTCTCCATTCAATCCTATACAGTCCTATGAGATATAGTCTGCAATTTGGGGGAAATTTTTTATAAAACTGAACTTGTCCCCACTTGAAAAAATCATGCCTAGCTACCACTTTCTTTTTTTCTAACATGATTGAAACCTATAACCTATTTTGTGAGGCTCAGAGGGTTGAGTGACTTGCCAGAAATCCCTCCTTAATAATAAAAGGAGGGGCCAGGATTTGGACACAAGCATTCTTACATGAGAGGCCGCATTGTAAACCAATGAGCTGACCATCTGTGTAATAGAATATAATGGAAGCGAGTACTGAAGTAAGTGATAGCCCCTGGTAAGCACTAATCTACTGTCTCCAGAAATTCTCCCATTCTGGACATTTCATATAAATGAATGAATAATTCAATATGTTGTCTTTTGTGTCTGGCTTCTTTCACTTAGATGATGTTTTCAAGGTTCATCTATCTTATAGCATGTATCAATGCTTCATTTTTTTATTGCCAAATGATATTCCATTCTATGGATATGTCATACTTCGTTTAGCAATTCATCAATTGTTTAGCTCAACTAACTGATGGGCACTTGGTTTTTTCCACTTTGGGGTTACTATGAATAATGCTGCTATAAACGTTTATGTAAAAGTTCCTGTATATGTGTTATCAATTCTTTGGGGTATATACCTGGGAGTGGAATTGCTGGTTCATATATGTCGTAGCTCTATGTTTAACATTTTGAGGAAGTAACAGACTGAACATGGGCTGTCTTTCAACCTTTAAAAATTTCTCTCAACAAGTCTTACAGTATTTACAGTATGAGTTTTGCACTTCTTTTGTTAATTTTATTGCTAAATATTTCCCTTTGTGATGCTATTGTAGATGGAATGTTTTCCTTAAAACATTATTCTATATTTTTTCTAATTTTTGGAATAGTTTGTGAATTAGTGGTATTCTTTAAGTGTTTGGTAGAATTCAGGACTGATATTATCTGTGCCTGAGCTTTTCTGGGAGGTTTTTGATTCCTATATCAATCTCTACTTACTTGCTAGAGGTCTACTTATATTGTCTCTTTCTTCTTGAGTCAGGTAGGTAGTTTGTGTATTTCCAGGCATTTGTCCATTCAGCTGAGTTATTTAATTTATTGATACAAGTGTTCATAATGCTCCTTCATAATCTTTATTTATTTTTGTAAGGTCAATAGTGATGCTCCTATTGTCATTTCTGATTCTAGTTATTTGAGTGTTCTCCCCTTTCTTTGGTGATTCTAGGTAAAGGTTTGTCAGTTTTCTTGATCTCCTCACAGAGCAAGCATTTGGTTTCATTGATTTTCTGTATGGCTTTTCTATTTTCTATTTCATTGATTTCTACTCCCATATTTATTATATCCATCATTTTGCTTACATTAATTTTAGTTTTCTCTTATTTTCCAGTGTCTTAACCTGAAAAGTTAAGACATTTATTCCAAGTCTTTTTTTCTCTTTGTATACAGGCATTTACAGCTATAAATTTCCTTCTAAGCACTACCTTATCTGCATTACATTTTTGGTATGTTATATTTTTGCTTTCATTCACCTCAAAGTATTTTCTAATTTCCTGTATCATTTCTTCTTTGGCCCATTGATTATTTAGTAGTATGTTGTTTAATTGCCATGTATTTGTGAATTTCCCAAATTTCTTCTGTCAGTGGCTTTGTATAATTTCAATCCTTTCACGTTTATTGAAGCTGGTTTAATGACCCGGATTATGGTCTATCCTGGAGAATGTCCCACGTGTACCTGAGAAGTATGTATATTCTGCCATTGGTAGTAGGGTATTTTGTAAATGGTATTAGGCCTAGTTGGTTTACAGTGTTGTTCAAGTCTTCTATATTCTTGTTGATCATCTGCCTAGTTTTTTATATCCATTGTTGTAAGAAGGGTAATGGGATCTCCAACTACTGTTGTTGAATTATTTATTTTTGCCTTTAATTCTGACAGGTCTGTTTCATTTATTTTGGCACTCTGTCATTAGGTACACATATTGTTTATATTGTTATATCCTCTTGACAGAGGACTGATGCTTTTATCATTGTAAAATATCCCTATTTATATCTAGAGACTGTTTTAAAGTCTATTTTGCCTAATATTAATTATTTATGTAATATCATGATCAGGAAAAGACAATGGTAACTTAGGTTATCATGTTGATACTAAAAGTGAAGAGAACTGGGCAAAGCTTTGGACATGGAAATGACAGGTAAAAGAGTATAGAACAAATTTTTACTCAAACACAACCAAAATAATTTATCTCTACTCCATAAATGGCTAAGTAATTGTGTGAGCCCAATGCCAAATGAAAACTGTGGGGCCTCTTATTTAAGAGTTAAGAATTTCAGGATGGTGACAACAGAGCATTAAACAAATCATGAGACATTTCTGAGCAGAATCCTGTGGGACTGCACATTTCATGGCCCACTTTCCTCCTTTGATTTATTCAGCAAGTTGGAGGAAGCGTTGTGTTTTCATGAAAAAGGCAGGAAGCTACTGGTGAGGAGAAAGATAATATATACAATGAGGGAAAAGCTTGAACACAGAAGTGAGAATATTTTTAGAGAGTTTTTTTGAGAAGAGAGGAGAGAACTTTGGAGCAACTGCCCCGATCAAGAGTAAAAATTGAGAGGGAAGTTAAAGAGAAAATGTTGCTATGAATTATTAATGAGTAGGGCTCCAAAAGTTTGCTTGCCCTTCTACCCATTATCCACAGAGAAACCAAGGTAATCTTTAAGAAAAGGAAAACCTGATCATATTACTTCATTATCTAAAACCCTTCTATGGGCTCTCATTGTTCTTAGAAAAATGACATTACCCAGATCTTCATGCCTCAGGGTCCTCCCTGCTGAAGTTTTCTTTGATCATTTTTTTACCCCTACATCCCTCATTTATTGCTCATTTTTAAATCTTGAACTCCACGTCTAGATCAGGTATAGCCATAACTCTAATAGCATCCCGAATTTGTCCCTTGAAGCATGTACCACAGTGCACATACACATACCCACACACGTGTAATCACAATACACTGGTATTCAGTCCCCAGTTGTATTGTTCAGTGATGGTCAAAAGCCACATAGGAAATCTGGCATAGGTTCCAGGTATGCAGCCATATAAGTGAGCAGTTTTTATAGAAAGTTTTATTAGAAAACAGTTTTTATAAATTTGTCATTTGAATGTAGGTACTATGGTGCTGTGATGAGGTCTGCCTTGTATATAATTCTCCCCACCAAAAATCCTCAGCACCATAGAATGATAGAATCTAAATGGACTTGAAAAATAATTTGATAGCAACGTCTTTATTTTTTAAAGGCTATTAAGAAAGAAACAGGCCAGGAAAATTAGATGACTTGCTCACACAGGTTGACTTTTTGGGTGTTTAGTTAATGCGTCTTCTGACTTTTTGTATAGTGAGATAAAGATCTCTTAAAGACACAACAAATAACAACTTTGAGCAATTCAGACTGTGTATTGCTGAGAAGAAACCGGAGTAAGAGAATAACCAGAATGGCATGCAGCAAATTTAAAATGAGATGGCTTTCTTTGAGCAATGGCCTTGGACGGAGTGTAATTGAGTGAAAAAATAAAAAAGAAAGAAAGAAAAAGAAAGGCAAAGACTAGTCTAAGCAAATAGCAACTTTAGGCTTAAACCCAAGAGCGTTTCTCTAGCTCACATTTGAGAAAGGACTCTAGCTATAGTAATGGTAGCAAGGCAAATGGTTAATTTCATGTTGGGAAGGAGCTTTAAATAACATTTCTTCTCAAAAACACATTCTACCTGTAACACTGGTATTGGCTCCTGCTGTTTTGATTTTGTTTAGTTTTTGCTTTTTTAACCACAGGAGGGCACCTAGATTCATCAGACCTGCAAATCCCTTTATTTGGGGACTTTCTTCATAAATTCTGGGAACCCCAAACATTCTTTTAAACATGATATTATCTTTAGCTTAGTTTTTCATTTTTAAAACATCAGAATAGTCATTCCCTATAACAGATTTGGAGCTGTGGGGAAAAAAAACTATATACATATACATAAATCTTGAGAGCTAAAAAGGCATAACAGAAGATTAGCATGATATGAGATGCCAACATCATATCTGATGGCTGACAACTACAGTTAATCTAAGTTTGAAAATACTTAATTTTAGAATTTGTAGAGATCTTCTGAAAAGTGTGGAAAGGAGCAGCAACTTTCAAGAGACCAAGTTCAATTAGTTACACATCTGACTTAATTTATAAAGCAGATGAAGACAATCAGAATTCAGACCATTAATGGAGAAACTGGGAGGTAATTCGAGTTGGTAGCATAAACAGGAGGGCAAAGATTGAAGGAGATATAATATTTGCAGAACCTTTTAAACTAATGTAATAAGAACATGAACTTTGCAGTTTATACTATGTTCAAGAAGAATGTGAAGGCAGAAGAATGGAAAAGGATACCTTAAAAACGTTTGGATTTAATTTAACAGATATTTGGGGGTTCTCATGTTCAATTCACTGTTAGTCTGTTCGGGCTGCTATAACAAAAATAGCATAGACTGGGTGGCTTAAACAACAGACATTTATTTTTTCACAGTTCTGGAGTCTGGGAAGTCCAAGATTAAGGTGCTGGCAGATTTGCTGTCTGGTGAGAGTCTGCTTCCTGTTCCATAGAGGACCATCTTTTCACTGTGCCCCTTTCACATAGTGGAGGAATGAGGGAGCTCTCTGAAGTCTCTTTCTTATAAGGGCACTAATCTCATTCATGAGGGCTCTACCCTCATGACCTAATCACCTCCCAAAGGCCCTACCACCTAATACCATCACACTGAAGATTAGATTTCAGCAAATGAATTTGGTGAGGGGAGGGGGCTGCAAACATTCTGTCTGTAGCTGGTGCATTAAGAGAAAACAAGTTGAATAAGGCAGAATCACTGACATTAAGAAACTAACAGATCAAAAAGATAAAACATTCTTCTTCCTCTTGTCTAAACATCAAAATCCTTTAAGACTGATTTAAATCGTACTTCCTCTGTGAAACCTTACTCTACCTTGCCACTCACTCTTCCACTCTTTGGAAGATTAATCACTCTCCTGCATGTACCTTTATTCTAGCACTTATCTCACTGAATTATGACATGTGTTTTCAAATATTTTTCCCTAAATAGATGTGCACTCCTTGAAAGCAGGAACTCTTTCTTATTCATCCCTTGAATAAGGCCAGAAATATAGTAAGTGCTCAATCATATTGGCTTAATGAGTGAATAAATTTTTAAAAATAGAACACCTAGTGCCAAAGTCAAAAAAAAATACAAAGAATTATTGATATATATCGGATGGCAGGGTGAAGGGTTTATCTTAGATAAAGCAAAGGGCTCAGTGGTTGAAGTTGACAATTCTGTGGGTGAAAGAGGAAGGCTCCAAAGAGTTCTATAAACTCCTGCTTAAGTTTGAATATGGTAGCAATAGTAAAAGCTTGCCCATGTTGGAGACTTCATAGCATGGAAAGGGAGGGTGCGCTTCAAATCCTTTGTTAGCCAACCTCCATTTGTTTAGAGCTGGCAAGGGTCTGCACCCAACAATCCAAATTTTCAAGTTGGAGTGTTATCAAAATGACAGCAGTTACAGTTTTTATAAAGAACTTATTCAAATCATCCCACTGAAATGAGAAGCAAGCAAGCAGCCAATCCTGCCATTATTATCACATCCAATTACATAGGACTTTGGAATGCTTTCTTTCTATCAGGAAGTTCACATTGAGCTGTCTAAAGAGGGCAATTGTTCGCTGCAGTCATCCACTGGATCTGTTGAGTCTAAATTATATGCATAATGCATAAGTTAACTACTGATGTTTCCTCTCCACAAACCCCATCGGGCAGACTTTTCAATTTGTTTTTCAACCCTCATGTAAACTGGGCTGATATACAGACCGCAATCTAACAAGAGCAAATTGTAGTAATGACCATAATAACTAACATTTGTATAGCAATTTCTAGTTTGCCCAAATCTTTATATCTGTGATCTTCTTTGCTCCTCACTAATATTGAGGATTGTCAGCTGTAAAGATGCTTTGGATCACAGCCTATAATTATGAGCCTAAAGGAGCTTGGCCGTAAGATTCACCACCACACTAGAGCTGGTTCACAATAGTGTGACTGGCTTGGTATGTGGCTATTGCTGTCCCTAAGCATCAACATTCTGAAACATCACTTCTCATCTGAAATTTTCAAAGGAGTGCTTCTGTTCATTTACTGTCTTCACTCCTCATCTACCATTTACTCTTCAATCCACTGTAACTTGCTAATGCCAACATTTGGCTGAAACTGGTCAGGTTAAGTCTATCAGTGATTCCATTTATTGCCAAACTAAAAATGCTTTTTGCCCTTGATCTTACCAGATGTCTTGGGTATATTTGAATCTGTCGATAACTAGAGCCTTGAAACATCTGCTCTCTTGGCTTCCATGTCACCTGATCACCAGATAATTCTTCTCCTGCTGCCTTGAGTCCTTTCCCTCGACCCACACCCTTCCTTGCTGGGTTTCTCTTAGCATCCTTCCCTCGTCAATTTAATCCTCTTGTTCTGCACACTGCTCAAAGGAGAGCCCTCTAGCTCTCATGGTTTCAACTTCAGAATGTGCCAAAAGCTGCATAATCTCCCCCATGCTTTGCCTTGAGCTTCAGATTTTATATCCAGTTGTCTGCCACATAGCTTAATCCAGGTATCCCAGGAAACCTCATATTTAATCATTTAAGAGTGAATTCTTCACCCCTAGAGATATTATTGTCTGTTTCTGAGGTTATCTCACACAGAAATGCCCTCCCCTGCACCTGATCTGTATCAGCTATTACCTTCTCTATGATTATTTTCTGGTTGCTTCACCCATTAACTTTACTTCCTTTATGTCCCCATGATACTGTAGGCATACCACTTTTTTTTTAACCTATTATGTGCTCTTTTTGTGTGTGTGTGTGTGTGTGTGTGTGTGTGTGGTACGCGGGCCTCTCACTGTTGTGGCCTCTCCCGTTGCGGAGCACAGGCTCCGGACGCGCAGGCTCAGCGGCCATGGCTCACAGGCCCAGCCGCTCCGCGGCATGTGGGATCTTCCCGGACTGGGGCGCGAACCCGCGTCCCCTGCGTCGGCAGGCGGGCTCTCAACCACTGCGCCACCAGGGAAGCCCTATGTGCTCTTTTTTATACTAGATTGTACAGTCTGAGGGCAAGCAAGGTAACTTTTTCTGACTATCATATCATCAGTGTCAGTAGGTAACCATCTTATATTATGGCTCAATGAATAGTAAATGGATAAATGAATGACTCAGTGAAAGAAATCATTTCAATAAAATATTGTGCCTCTTTAGAGAACTTAATTAAATCTAATTGAGCATGGGGAAAATCAGCTGAAGTTGAGGATATCTTCTTAGTGTTTGTTGTCTTTTCCTCTTAATACTCCAAAGAGCACAATAATGGAAGAAAAGTATTTCATATCAAATATTTGCAACAAATATTTTGAAATACCCATGTATGTTCTGTTTTAAAATGTATTCAGTTTAAGTCCTCTGATTCAGGAAAGAAATGTTTAACATAGTTATGTAGGGAACTGGGAAGGTATACTTTTTACTTTGACCTTACCTTCTTAATAACTTGTTCTGGCTCACTAGCCATGTGGAAACAAGGAGTGCAAATGCATGGAGAGAAAACCTTGCTCCAGGAGACCAGCTGGGTGTTTCGGGTGTGAAAAATACATAAGATCTATTATGTAAAACTGTGTAGATCATGATTTTATAGAGTAGAGCCTAAAGTAGTTCACAGAAGTTAAGCAATGCCCTCTGGGTAATTCATAGGTCCTTTATACAATGGGGAAGATCCACATGATGATAACATAGTATGTGAAGAAAGGCAATTGTGTGATCTAATTGAAGTCAACATGATTGGGATTATGCAGTTATTATATCTCAATAGAGTTCCAGTAAAGCTCACTGAGTTGTCAAAGCATATTCTACAGCACATAGTGGGAACTTCATTTGTATCTAGAGATTTTTCCATCACTGTGCCCGAATTATTGTAACTATTCTTAGTAAGTCCATTTCTCCCATGTGTGTTCCTTTGATGACCTGACTTTGAATCAGAGTATTTTCATACTTTAAATCCTACTGATTGTCCTCATTTTGATTATTCTGCATTTCTTTCAAATACAAGTTTATCAACATCTGTGCTATCCAGTACGATAGCCACTAGCCACATGTGGCTATTGACGTTCAAATTAATTAAAATTAAATAAAATTTAAAATTCAGTTCCTCAGTCACACTGGGACACATTTCAAGTGTTCAACTGCCAAAGTGGTGATTGGCTACTGTATTGAACAGCACAGAACATTTCAATCAGCACAGAAATTTCTATTGAATAGCACTGACTCTAGGCTCTAATTGTCTCACCTACACCATTGTATTGACCCTTGGTTGGCTTTATTATTGCAGAAAACCTTTTCTACATTTATTTCATTGGCTCCTTGCATTTAATTATGTATCATTTACTCCTCAATGAAATAAATGAGGTCAATGAATAACCTTAAGAAAACTTAATTGGTGATTCTTAAATAGTAATGCTTTTAATTCAAACAACTACTCAGCTTTTAAATAACTTTCAGTTATTTTAGCAGTCTGAGAAGAGCTAATAATAACTTGTAACATAGGTGTTGAAAACCTTTTGGCATAGGCTGGGATTACTTTAAAACCAGAAACAAATTTTAAGAAAATTTCATTGTGACAGAATTTGTAATTATGCATTTAGAGAAAGCAAGCCTAAACTCCACATATTTGAAATGTGACCACAATTTTGACGCTGGGCTCATTCTGTTTTTCAGCTCTTCTACATACTATAATAATAATCTAGAATTCGACTGAGACTGAATATCTTGCACACATATATATTGAGATACATAGAGTTTCAGGGAGATGATGCTTATTTGTAAATTTTAATGATTGGAAATTATGTTAACCATTTGCTGGAAAATGATATGAATTATCTGCAAAATAAAATGAAGCATCTTTCAGTTTATCTGACTGAGCCCTCATATCTTCCAGCAGGTTTCTGTAGATCAGGGAGCCTCAGAGAAAGGGCTCTGAAAAGAGAGGTGAGTGACCCTGTGTTTTCCCTGGACTGCCCAGCACATGTAATTGGTTTTATAGCTCAATATTGATCAAGCTTTTCTGGCAGAAGCTTTCTAAAAGCTGTTCTGTACAGTAAAATGGATCTTATGTACTCTAAAGATCCTCTTGAGAATTTTGTGTTTGTGCCTACTCACTGAAGAGATGGAAAGAAAAGACTTTGTTCGTATTCTCAGACCTTTCTTCTTGAGCCTGCTGGTATACCATTTAGGGGCTTTCCAGGTGGCATGAGTTCATTATGGTTGGCTTGGGTTGCTTTTCTTAACAACCTCCTTTGAACTTTGACATGTCCTCTGGTAATCTCTCTAAACAAACCAGTTAAAATTTCCTGGACTTGCCAGCCCTCAGCTCCAGGAAGGAGGTCTCTTGGGGAGTTCAGAATGTTCTACTTTTCTAGGAAGTCAGAAATACCACTCTCTATATGGAAATTGAATTAGCTACTTTCTATATTCCTCCTTCCTGGGTTCAGGTATTGATGCACCTTTCTGAAACAAGAACCGGGCTGCTCCCTTAGCCTCCTTAGAGATCTTGAGTCTGCCTAAGAGCATAGGAAGGCCAGAGTTGCCTTATTTTTTTCTCTTGCATGTTAAAAAATTCAAATTCCAAGTATGATTACAATTAGAATGCTAATATTTCCTTTTGTGATTTCAAGGCACACAGTCATTTAAAATGACATTTGGCTCTTGACTAATATACAAAGGCTTTTTCTGAAACCCTTTCTCCCATCCAGGTACAAGTGCTAGAACTTGTGGAAGTAGATGTGCTTGAATGTGCATTCACACAGTGCAACTTTGCCTCCTGAGCTGCTATTTGGTCCACTCACTCAGATCCAGAATTAACAAAAGATTACAAAATTAAATGTGTCATGACTAACATTCTGACCAATATCGCTATGGTCACAGGGAGAAACAAATTATTTCTGGTAATTTAAGCCCATTAGGGAATATAATCCTCTTCAGTACTCTGAATGTATCTATAGGTAGCTTGTACACTACTCTATATTTAGGGATTTTTTTTTCTGGTTCCTATTTCTGGCAATATAAATTTCTCTTCATTGTTCTTTGAAGACGTATGGTAGGAATAATCATGTTTTCTTAACACAGTTCCTGAAAACATATTTATAAATGCAGTGTGTCTATAATTAGGAGAAAAGTCATACTATGTTTATTTTTGGTGTGATCTTTCCAAGCAGACATGTTCTTCTGTGTTGATAATAATCACCTCATTCATATCCTCATCTTCCATGGGCTGTTCTCCCACCACTCTGTCCAGTGATGGCCTGTTCCCATGATTTCTTCTGTTTCCTGCAAAATATTAATTTGCATTCATTGCAACTTAAAAACAAAGATGAGAAATTGGAGGACATTGGCCTCCATGAATTGATTTCATCAATCCCATCTCCCTTCACATGCACACAAAAATATTTTGTCTAGAGTCATAAGAATGGTCCTGTTTAACATTTATATCTCTTGACTGTTGACAAAGCAAATATTTGATAAGAAATTACTGAGGGAATGCAGGCATGTGCACTCTGTCTCCAAACACTGCTTCTTAAAATTCTACATTCCTTGAATCTATATTTTTACCTCCAAGTTTTATTGACTAAAAGATAATATGGATAATCTTTCAGTATAAATCTTTGTATTTCACATGAGTTATTGTTGTCTTCATAATTTTGGATAATTGTAAATTAACTGTGGACATTTATTTTTGTTGAGATATAACAGACATTTAACATTGGGTAAGTGTAAGGTGTACAATTTGTTGATTTAATACATTTATATATTGCAATATGATTTCCACCATAGTGTTAGCTAACACCTCTAGCATGTCAAATAATTATCTCTTTTTGGGGGTGGAAACAATTAAGCTCTAGTCTCTTAGCATCTTTGAAGTTTAAAATACAGTATTGTTGTCTACCATCCTGTGCTGTGCATTAGATCTCTAGACCTTATTTACTACTTGTTGCAAGTTTGTAACCATAAACAGCATATCCCCAGTTCCACCACCCTCCAGACCCTGGTAACCACCATTCTGCAATATGTTTTTATGAATTTGGATTTTTTTAGGTTTTACATATAAGTGATATCATACAGTATTTGTCTTTCTCTGTCTGACATCTCACTTAGTATAATGCCCTCAAGGTCCATCAGTGTTGTTGCAAATGGCAGGATTTCCTTCTTTCTCATGGCTGAATAATTTTCTATTGTGTGTGTGTATATATATGTGTGTGTGTATATATGGATACACAAGTAATGGTATATAAACAAGTAGTTTATATGTATATGCCACTACTTGTTTATCCATTCATCCATTAACAGACACCACTTAGGTTGTTTCCACATCTGGCTAGTGTGAATATCGCTGCAATAAACATGGAAGTGGTTATATCTCTTCAATATCCTGTTTTGATTTCCTTTGGATATATACCCAGAAGTAGAATTGCTGGATGATATGATAGTTCTAATTTTTTGAGGAACCTCCATGCTGTTTTCCACAGTGACTGAACCAATTTACATTACCACCAGCAATGTACAAGGATTCCCTTATTTCTATATCCTTACCAATGCTTGTTTTCTCGTTTTCTTGACAGCCATTCTGACACATGTGAGGTGGTTTTGATTTGCCTTTCCCTGTTGATAAGTGACATTCAGCATCTGAATGTGCCTGTTAGCCATTTTGATGTCTTCTTTGGAAAAATGTCTATTTTGTTCCTCTGCCCTTTTTTTAAAACTTTTTATTTTATAGGAGTATAGGTGATTAACAATGTTGTGTTGGTTTCAAGTGTATAGCAAAATGATTTAGTTTTACATATATATGTATCTATTCTTTTTCAAATTCTTTTCCCATTTAGGTGGTTACATAATACTGAGCAGTGTTCCCTGTGCTATACAGTAGATCCTTGTTGGTTATTTTAAATATAGCAGTGTGTACATATCAATCCCAAACTCCCAATCTATCCACCCGCCCCACCACCTTTCCCCCCCTGGTAACCTTAAGTTCATTCTCTAAATATGTGAGTCTGTTTCTGTTTTGTAAATAAGTTCATTGGTATCACTTTTTTGGGTTCTGCATATAAGTGATATCATATGATATTTGTCTCAGTCTGACTTACTTCACTTAATATGATAATCTCCAGGTCCATCCATGTTGCTGCAAATGACATTATTTCATTGTTTTTAATGGCTTAGTACCATTGTATATAGGTACCACATCTTCTTTATCTATTCACCTGTCAATGGACATTTAGGTTTCTACCATGTCTTGGTTATTGCAAACATCACTGCAATGAACATTGGGGTGCATGTTTCCTTTCGAACCATGTTTTTCTCTGCATATATGCCCAGGAGTGGGATTGCTGGATAATATGGTAGCTACATTTTTAGTTTCTTGAGGAACCTCCAGCCTGTCCTCCATAGTGGCTGTACCAATTTACATGCCCACCAACAGTGTAGGAGGGTTCCCTTTTCTCCACACACTCTCCAGCATTTATTGTTTGTAGACTTTTTGATAATGGCCATTTTGACTGGTGTGAGATATCTCAGTGTAGTTTTGATTTACATTTCTCTAATAAATGGCAATGTTGAGCATCTTTTCATGTGGCTCTTGGCCATCTGTATGTCTTCTTTGGAGAAATGTCTCTTTAGGTCTTCTGCCTATTTTTTGATTGGGTTGTTTGTTTTTATGGTATTAAGCCACATTAGCTGTTTGTAAATTTTGGAGACTTATCCCTTGTCAGTCTCATTGTTTGTAAATATTTTCTCCCATTCTGTGGGTTGTCTTCTTATTTTGTTTATGGTTTCCTTTGTTATGCAAAGGCTTTATAATTTAATTAGGTCTCATTTTTTAATTTTTGTTTTTACTTTCATTACTATGGGAGATGGATTGAAAAGTATTGCTGCGATTTATGTCAGAGAGTGTTCTGCCTATGTTTTCCATTAAGAGTTTTGTAGTGTCTAATCTTACATTTAGGTCTTTCATCCATTTGGAGTTTATTTTTGTGTATGGTGTTAGAGAATGTTCTAATTTCATTCTTTTACATGTAGCTGTCCAGTTCTCCCAGCACCATTTATTGAAGAGACTGTCTTTCCTCCATTCTAAAGTCTTGCCTCCTTTGTCATAGATTGACCATGGGTGTGTGGGTTTATTCTGGGCTTTCCATCCTGTTGCATTGATCTATATTTCTGTTTTTGTGCCAGTACCATACTGTCTTTATGGCTATATCTTTGTAGTATAGTCTCAAATCAGGGAGCCGTTTTTTAATTGGATTGTATTAGATACAAATTGTAAAATTTTTTGTTCTAATTCTGTGAAGAATGTCATTGGTAGTTTGATAGGCATTGCATTGAATCTGTAGATTGCTTTCAGTAGTATAGTCATTATCACAATATTGCTTCTTTGAATCCAAAAACATGGTATATTTCTCCATCTGATTATGTCATCTTTGATTTCTGTCATCAGTGTTTTATAGTTTTCTGAGTACAAGTCTTTTGCCTCCTTAGGCATGTTTATTCCTAGGTATTTTATTCTTTTTGTTGCAATGGTAATGGGGAGTGTTCCCTTAATTTCTCTTTCTGATTTTTCATTGTTGGTGTATAGGATTGCCAGAGATTTCTGTGAATTAATTCTGTATCCTGCAACCTTACAAAATTCATTGATTAGTTCTAGTAGTTTTCTGGTGGCATCTTTAAGATTTTCTATGTATAGTATCATGTCATCTGCAAACAGTTACAGTTTTATTTCTTCTTTTCCAATTTGTATTCCTTTTATTTCTTTTTCTTCTCTGATTGCTGTGGCTAGGAGTTCCAGAACTATGTTGAATAAAAGGTTTGAGAGTGAACATCCTTGTCTTGTTCCTGATCTTAGTGGAAATGCTTTCAGTTTTTCACCATTGAGTATGCTGCTAGCTGTGGGTTTGTCATACATGGCCTTTATTATGTTGAGGTAGGTTCCCTCTATGCCCATTTTCTGGAGAGTTTTTATCATAAATGGGTGTTTAATTTTGTCAAAAGCTTTTTCTGCATCTATTGAGGTTATCATATGGTTTTTTAATCTTACATTTAGGTCTTTCATCCATTTGGAGTTTATTTTTGTGTATGGTGTTAGAGAATGTTCTAATTTCATTCTTTTACATGTAGCTGTCCAGTTCTCCCAGCACCATTTATTGAAGAGACTGTCTTTCCTCCATTCTAAAGTCTTGCCTCCTTTGTCATAGATTGACCATGGGTGTGTGGGTTTATTCTGGGCTTTCCATCCTGTTGCATTGATCTATATTTCTGTTTTTGTGCCAGTACCATACTGTCTTTATGGCTATATCTTTGTAGTATAGTCTCAAATCAGGGAGCCGTTTTTTAATTG
Source organism: Physeter macrocephalus (assembly GCF_002837175.3). Taxonomy (NCBI): domain Eukaryota; kingdom Metazoa; phylum Chordata; class Mammalia; order Artiodactyla; family Physeteridae; genus Physeter; species Physeter macrocephalus. The sequence goes on along the minus strand of NC_041232.1, from coordinate 46,629,914 downwards.
GATTGTATTAGATACAAATTGTAAAATTTTTTGTTCTAATTCTGTGAAGAATGTCATTGGTAGTTTGATAGGCATTGCATTGAATCTGTAGATTGCTTTCAGTAGTATAGTCATTATCACAATATTGCTTCTTTGAATCCAAAAACATGGTATATTTCTCCATCTGATTATGTCATCTTTGATTTCTGTCATCAGTGTTTTATAGTTTTCTGAGTACAAGTCTTTTGCCTCCTTAGGCATGTTTATTCCTAGGTATTTTATTCTTTTTGTTGCAATGGTAATGGGGAGTGTTCCCTTAATTTCTCTTTCTGATTTTTCATTGTTGGTGTATAGGATTGCCAGAGATTTCTGTGAATTAATTCTGTATCCTGCAACCTTACAAAATTCATTGATTAGTTCTAGTAGTTTTCTGGTGGCATCTTTAAGATTTTCTATGTATAGTATCATGTCATCTGCAAACAGTTACAGTTTTATTTCTTCTTTTCCAATTTGTATTCCTTTTATTTCTTTTTCTTCTCTGATTGCTGTGGCTAGGAGTTCCAGAACTATGTTGAATAAAAGGTTTGAGAGTGAACATCCTTGTCTTGTTCCTGATCTTAGTGGAAATGCTTTCAGTTTTTCACCATTGAGTATGCTGCTAGCTGTGGGTTTGTCATACATGGCCTTTATTATGTTGAGGTAGGTTCCCTCTATGCCCATTTTCTGGAGAGTTTTTATCATAAATGGGTGTTTAATTTTGTCAAAAGCTTTTTCT
>NC_041232.1:46597409-46628248 GCF_002837175.3 Physeter macrocephalus | reverse complement strand
CGCTCTGCGGCATGTGGGATCCTCCCAGACTGGGGCGCGAACCCGGTTCCCCTGCATCGGCAGGCGGACGCGCAACCACTGTGCCACCAGGGAAGCCCCTGTTTGCTAGTATTTTGTTCAGGATTTTTACATCTATGTTCATCAGTGATATTGGTCTATAATTTTCTTTTTTTGTGATGTCTCTTTTTCGTTTTGGTATCAGGGTGATGATGGCTTCATAGAATGAATTTGGGAGTGTTTCTCCCTCTGCAATTTTTTGGAAGAGCTTGAGAAGTATCGGTATTTGCTCTTCTCTAAATGTTTGATAGAATTCACCTGTGAAGCCATCTGGTCCTGGACTTTTGTTTGTTGGAAGATTTTTAATTATGGTTTCAATTTCATTACTTGGGGTAGGTCTGTTTATATTTTCTAATTCTTCCTGGTTCAGTCTTGGAAAATTGTACCTTTTCAAGAATTTGTCCATTTAATTGTGGTTGTCCATTTTATTGGCATATAGTGGTTTGTAGTAGTCTCGTATTCCTTTGTATTTCTTCAGTGTCAGTTGTGATTTCTCCTTTTCATTTCTCATTTTATTGATTTGCATCATCTCCTTTTCTTGATGAGGCTGGCTAAGGGTTTATCAATTTTGTTTACCTTCTCAAAGAAACAGCTTATAGTTTTATTAATCTTTGCTATTGTTTTCTTCATTTCTATTTCATTTTTTTAGCTCTGACCTTTTTTGAGACTTTCTTGAAGTGAGATTGAATTGATATAAACTTCCCTCTTAGAACTGCTTTTGCTGCATGCCATAGGTTTTGGGTCATCGTGTTTTCATTGTCATTTGTTTCTATGTAGTTTTTTTAATGTCTTCTTTGATTTCTTCAGTGATCTCTTGGTTATTTAGTAGTGCACTGTTTAGCCTCCATGTATTTGTGTTTTTTACAGGTTTTTTTTCCTTCAGTTGATTTCCAATCTCATAGCATCATGTTCAGAAAAGATGCTTGATATGATTTCAGTTTTCTTAAATTTTCTGAGGCTTGATTTGTGACCCAAGATGTGATCTATCCTGGAGAATGTTCTGTGTGCACTTGAGAAGAAAGTGTATTCTGCCACTTTAGGGTATAATGTTCTATAAATATCAATTAAATCTATCTGGTCTATTGTGTCAGTAAAGCTTGTGTTTCCTTATTTATTTTCTCTTTGGATGATCTGTCCATTGGTGAAAGTGGGGTGTTAAAATCCCCTCCTATGATTGTGTTACTGTCGATTTCCCCTTTTATGGCTGTTAGTGTTTGCCTTGTATATTGAGGTGCTCCTATGTTGGGTGCATAAATAGTTACAATTGTTATATCTTCTTGGATTGATCCCCTTGATCATTATGTAGTGTCCATCTTTGTCTCTTGTAATAGTCTTTATTTTAAAGTCCATTTTGTCTGATATGAGAATTGCTACTCTAGCTTTCTCTTGATTTCCATTTGCATGGAGTATCTTTTTCCATCCCCTCACTTTTAGTCTGTATGTGTCCCTGGGTCTGAAATGGGTCTCTTGAAGACAGCATAATCGGGCCTTGTTTTTGTATCCATTCAACCAGTCTACGTCTTTTAGTTGGAGCATTTAATCCATTTACATTTAAGGTAATTATCAATTTACATTTAAGGTAATTATCAATATGTATGTCCCTATTACCATTTCTTAATTGTTTTCGGTTTGTTATTGTAGGTGCTTTCCTTCTGTTGTGTTCCCTGCCTAGAGAAGTTCCTTTAGCATTTGTTGTAAAGCTGGTTTGGTGGTACTGAATTCTCTTAGCTTTTGTTTGTCTGTAAAGGTTTTAATTTCTCCGTTGAATCTGAATGAGATCCTTGCTGGGTAATCTTGGTTGTAGGTTTTTCCCTTTCATCATTTTAAATATGTCCTGCCAGTCCCTTCTGGCTTGCAGCATTTCTGCTGAAAGATCAGCTGTTAACCATGGGGATTCCCTTGTATGTTATTTGTTGTTTTCCCTTGCTGCTTTTAATATTTTTTCTTTGTATTTAATTTTTGATAGTTTGAATAATATGTGTCTTGGCATGTTTCTCCTTGTATTTATCCTGTATGGGACTCTCTGCACTTCCTGGACTTGATTGATTGACAAATTCCTTTCCCATATTAGGGAGGTTTTCAACTATAATCTCTTCAAAGATTTTCTTAGTCCCTTTCTTTTTCTTTTCTTCTTCTGGGACCCTTATAATTCTAATGTTGGTGTGTTTAATGTTGTCCCAGAGGTCTCTAAGACTGTCCTCAATTCTTTTCATTCCTTTTTCTTTATTCTGCTCTGCAGTAATTATTTCCACTGTTTTATCTTCAAGGTCACTTATCCATTCTTCTGCCTCAGTTATTCTGCTATTGATTCTTTCTAGAGAATTTTCAATTTCATTTATTGTGTTGCTCATCATTGTTTGCTCTTTAATTCTTCTAGGTCCTTGTTAAAGGTTTCTTGTATTTTCTTCATTCGGTTTCCAAGATTTTGGATCATCTTTACTATCATTAATCTGAATTCTTTTTCAGGTAGACTGCCTATTTCCTCGTCATTTGTTTGGTCTGGTGGATTTTTACCTTGCTCCTTCATCTGCTGTGTGTTTCTCTGTCTTCATTGCTTCCAAAGTCTGCTGCCTCAATTTTGGGATGATTCGTTGTCTATTCAGGTATTCCACAGCTGCAGGGTACATCAAGTTGATTGTGGAGATTTAATCCACTGTTCCTGAGGCTGCTGGGAGAAATTTCCCTTTCTCTTCTTTGTTTGCACAGCTCTTGGGATTCAGCTTTGGATTTGGCCCCACCTTTGCGTTTAGGTTGCCTGAGGGCGTCTATTCTTCACTCAAACAGGACAGGGTTAAAGTAGCAGCTGATTAGGGGGCTCTGCCTCACTCAGGCCAGGGGGAGGGAGGGGTACAGAATGTGGGTTGAGCCTGCAGCAGCAGAGACCCATGTGACATTGCACCAGCCTGAGGTGCACCGTGTGTTCTCCCGGGGAAGTTGTCCCTGGATCATGGGACCGTGGCAGTGGCAGGTTGCACAGACTCCCAGGAGAGGAGGTGTGGATAGTGACCTGTATTTGCACACAGGGTTCTTGGTGGCTGCAGCAGCGCCTTAGCATTTCATGCCCATCTCTGGTGTCCGTGCTTATAGCTGTGGCTCACGCCTGTCTCTCGAGGTCGTTTAGGCAGTGTTCTGTATCCCCTCTCCTCGTGCACCAAAAACAATGGTCTCTTGCCTCTTAGGCAGGTCCAGATTTTTCCTGGATTCTGTCCTGGCTAGCTGTGGTGCACTAGCCCCCTTTTGGCTGTCTTCACACAGCCAACCCCAGTCCTCTCCCTGGGATCTGACCTCAGAAGCCTGAGCCTCAGCTCCCAGCCCCTGCCCACCCCAGTGTGTGAGTAGACAAGCCTCTTGGGCTGGTCAGTGCTGGTCAGCAGTGATCCTCTGTGCAGGAATCTCTCTGCTTTGCCCTCTGCACCCCTGTTGCTGTGCTCTCCTCCATGGCTCCAAAGCTTCCCCCCCGCCACCCCCTGTATCCATCAGTGAAGGGGCTTCCTCGTGTGTGGGAACTCTTTCTCCTTCACAGCTCCCTCCCAGAGGTGCAGGTCCTGTCCCTATTCTTTTGTCTGTTTTTTCTTTTTTCTTTTGCCCTACCCAGGTACATGGGGAGTTTCTTGCCTTTTGGGAAGTCTGAGGTCTTCTGCCAGTGTTCAGTAGGTGTTCTGTAAGAGTTGTTCCACATGTAGATGTATTTCTGTTGTATTTGTGGGGAGGAAGGTGATCTCCTCGTCTTATTATTCCGCCATCTTGAAGGTGTCTCTTGGAGAAGTATTTAAAGGAAATTTTTATAATATATATGAGTTTGTGTGTGTGTGTGTGTATGCACTAATAAGTCAAAATATGGCTTTAAGACAAAGGCTCTGGAACATAAACAATTTACAACCTAATCATGAATGGAACGTTTCATCAGAAAGTCACAGCTGTCTAGAAACTATGACCCCCAATATCATAACCTCAAAATTAATAAATAAAAGAATAGCAAAATTACAACAAGAAACTGACATATGTGCAATCATAACCTTAGACCTTTAACGCACTCCTCTCAGTAACTGATGGATAGAAAAGAAAAATCCTTTGGATTTGAAAAAGTAATTAAAATTTAATCTGGCTATATCTAAAGCCTGCCCCAGCTGTCTGATAATACACATTCTCTCAGACATATTGACCATCTAAACAAGTGGTGACAACCAAAGAATTATTAATATACTGGTAGCATTTTGTTCAGGAATATTTATAATAAATGAGGATGAAAACACTACACATTAAGTTTGAGTGATGGAATTAGGTGGTATTTTGACATGCACATTACAAAAAAATAGAAAATTAATGAGGCACTCATTTAACTCAAGAAGTTAGAAACATCAGAGAAAATGTGGCATATAGAAGAAAATAAATGGAGAAATTAAATAGAAAACAAAGACACAATAGAGAAGATCAATAAAATCAAAAGCAGAATCTTTGAAAGGACTTTGAAAATATCTGGCAAGATGAACTAAGAGAAAGGAAGCATAAAAAATAATGAAAAAAGATTTTAAAATTATAATAAAATATTTATAACTTTATGCAAGTATATTTGAAAATTTAGATATAAGAAGACTCTTTTACAAAAATATAATTGACCAATATTGACTCAAAAAGGAATAGATATTCCAATTGATTAAATTGAATCAGTATTATAAAAATCTACCCATTGTTAAAAAATCATATCCACATGGTTTTACAAATGAGTTTTACCAGAACTTCAAGGACTAGAAAATCTTCATTTAGACAAACAGATCTAAAAGAGAGGGGAAAAAAAGAAATGGAAAACACCCAAGAACAGGATGCTACTGTAATCCAATCATCAAGAATAGTATTAGAAAAGCAAATTATATTGCAATCACTTGTGAATATAAATGTAACTCATTAGCACGTTGAGTCTAGTTGTGTATATCTGCTATTACCCAGGCCCTACGCTTGATGCTTTATATACATTAAATAATTTAGCTGAGATGCTGAAGAATAATGCCTATTTTTTTCACCACTTGGCAGAAAAGTACAAAAATACTATCAATAAAATACCTCTTAAACACCTGATCAAAATATAAAATGAAAATGAACCTGCAACCAAAGTAAGTTTCCAAGTGGCTCATATATTAGGCAAGCCAGAAAAATCACTTCACTTACTGATGGTGAATTTATTAAGTTGTGTTGGACTGTAGCAGCTGAAGAACTATGTCCAGAGAAAATAAACTTCTTGGACTATTAGTAGTATAACAAAAACAGTGCTTCAGGGGTTGAAGAAATTGAGATATTGGCAATATCAATAGTCAATTAAAAACAAGGCAACTGATTTTAAGTTGTTTTCCCTGTCTTTTAATAAATTTAGATGTTTCTGCTACTGTTCTGTTGTTGTTTATTTGAGGAATCAATGATGAGTTTGAAGTGACAGAAGAATTAGCATCTATGAATAGTATGAGTAGAGCAACTTTAGCTAAGTGTGTTTTCAAAATTAAGGAAAAGACTAATTCAATACAACCTGAAGTGGCATCTTCTAAGATGTATGAAGCAAAAAGAGGCTTATTTGTATAAAATTACAAAATTTCCTTTTACATAAGGCATATGGTTATTCCTTGAACTATTCGTCAGCAGATACAATGTGGAAAACGTTTGAATCAAGTGTTATTGAAGCAGTAATATCAGCTTTAAACTTCATTGGTCCTCATCTATTTAAGTGTTATCAGTTCTGTGAAATTTTGTCAGAAACAGAATCTGAATATCCTAATTTCTCCACCACAACAGTTTGATAAGTTAGTAATAAAGTAAGTTTTATTGCATTTTTTTTTCAGCTCAGGGCTAAGATTGAAATTTTTCTGAGCAAGAAGAACTGTCCTCAAGCTTTATTATTAAATGTCTTTAGAAATTAGCATTTGCCACAGAATTGACAATGTTTCTTAATGAATTCAATCTAAATACAAGGCAAAACAGTGCTTATATGTGAAGCTTATGCTGTGGTAAAGCCATTTTGCTGATTACCAATATTGTTTGAATCACAATTAATGGTTAGTGATAAACATGCCATACTGTCAGAATTTTAAAAAAGAAATTAAATTCCATTCCCACACAATATTGTAGTGGATATATTTACTGAACACATACTACAGTCTCAGCAATGTTTTTATGGACCTTGTTGCAAGTACAAAGTAACTTGCCATATTTCAAAATCCTTTTCCTTGTTCAATTGAAGAGCTTCCAGCTTCACCTTCAATTGGAAGTAATTAATCTGCATGCATTGACATGCTAAAAGGCACGTATAGAGAGAAGAATCTAAGAGAATACTATAAATTATTTCCAAGTGATGAATATGCTCAATTAAAATTGTATTCTTGTGGACTGATATCAGTATTTGGAAAAATCTATCTTCCACTAAATGATTTTCATAGCTGAAACAGAGAAAATCTCTGTATGGATCCAATTTAACCAAAGAACACTTACAATTGATTTTGATGACAAGGAACACTAATACTCAATAGTAGACCTGTACTACAAAATATATTTTATTCTCTTCGCTACAATTGTAAATGTGGTTGCTTTCTTGATTTCTCTTTCTCATAGTTCATTATTAGTATATAAAAACACAATAGTTTTTTTTTCACAATAGATTTTTGTATATTCATTGTTTATCCTGCAACTTTACTGAATTTGTTTTTTAATTCTAACAGGTTTCGGTGAGTCTTTAGAATTTTCTATACATAATATGTCATCTTCATATAGTGACGGTTAATTTTTCCTTTCCAATTTGAATGATTTTATTTCTTTTTCTTGCCTAATTGCTCTGGTTAGGAACTCCAATACCATGTTGAATAAAAGTGGTGAGAGTATGCATCCTTGTCTTATTCCTGAAAAGAGGAAAAGTTTTCAGCTTTTCACCATTGATGTTAGTTGGGGCTTGTCATATATGGCCTTTATTATGTTGAGGCACATTCCCTCCATACCCATGCGAGTTTTTTTCATAAATCAATGTTGAATTTTGTCAAATGCTTTTTCATCTATTAATATGTACATATGATTTTTATTCTTTATTTTATTAAGATGGTGTATCACATTGATTGAAGATGTTGAAACATCCTTGCATTGCTAGAGTAACTCATACTTGATTATAATGTGTTATCCTCTTAATGTATCATTGATTTCAGCTTGCTAATATTTTGTTGAGGATAGTTTCATCTAAGTTCATCAGGAATATTGGCCTGTAATTTTCTTTGCTTGTGGTGTCTTTGTCTGGTTTTGGTATCTAAGCATACTATTACAGAAAATCATCAAATCACAAATGAAGAGAGAAAGAGAAGAAGAAAGGACAGAGGAATTACAAAACATCCAAAAAACAATTAACAAAATGGCCATAAGTACATACCCGTCAATAATTCCTTCAAATACAAATGGACTAGATTCTCTCATCAAATGACATAGAGTGGCTGAATGGTTTAAAAAAACAAGACCCATCTAGATACTGCCTACAAGAGACTCACTTCAGATGTAAGGACACACACAGACTGAAAGTGAAGGAACTGAAAAAGATACTCCATGCAAATGGAAACTAGATAAAGCTGGGATATTTATAATTACATCAGATAAAATAGACTTTAAGACAAAGAAGGTCTTTACATAATGATAAAGGAGTCAGTACAACAAGATGATATAACATTTGTAAATATGTATGCACCCAACATAAGAACACCTTAATATATAAAGCAAGCATTAACATACCTAATGGGAGAAATAGACAGCAGTACAATAATAGGAGACTTTAATATCCCACTTACATCAATGGATAAATCATCCAGACAAAATCAGTAAGGAAACATCAGCCTTAAATGACATGTTAGATCATTGACTTAATGGATATATATGGAATATTCCATCTCAAGTGCACATGGAACATTCTTTAGAATAAATCATATATTTGGCCACAAAACAGGTCTTAATAAATTTAAGATTGAAATCATATCAAGGGTCTTTTTTGACCACAATGTTATGAAACTAGAAATAAATTACAAGAAAAACACTAGAAAATTGACAAATATGTGGAGATTAAGCCACATGCTACTTAACAACCAATGGGTCAAAGAGTAAATCAAAAGGGATGTCAGAAAATACCCTCAAGACTAGTGAAAATGAAAATACAACATACCAAAGCTTATGGGATACAGCAAAAACAATTCTAATAGGGAAGTCCATAGTGATATATGCCTACATCAAGAAACAAGAAAGATCTCAAATAAACAACTCTACTTTACACCTCAAGGAACTAGAAAAAGAACAAACTAAGCTCAAAGTTAGCAGAAGGAAGGAAATAACAAAGATCAGAGTGGAAATAAGTGAAAAAGAGATGAAAAAGACAATGGAAAGATGAAAATAAGATCTATTCTTTTGGAAAGGTAAAACTGGCAAACTTTTAGCTAGACTAAGAATAAAGAGTGGACTCAAATGAAGTCAGAAATGAAAGAGGATATCACAGAACTACAAAGGATGATAACATACTATGAACAATTACATGCCAACAAATAGGACAACTGAGAACAAATGGATAAACTTATAAACACAACCTACTATGAACAATTACATGCCAACAAATAGGACAACTGAGAACAAATGGATAAACTTCTTATAAACACAACCTACTAAGACTGAATCATCAAGACCTAGAAAATCTGAGTAGACCAATTACTGGTAAGGCAATCACATCAGTAATCAAAAATCTTCCAATGAAACAAAAGTCTAGGAGCAGACATTTTCATTGATGAATTCTATCAAACAGTCAACGAACTAATACCAATCCTTCTGAAACTCTTCCAAAAAACAGAAGAGATGGGAACACTTCCAAACTCATTTTTATGAGGCCAGCATTACCCCAATACCACATAAGACTCATCATGATCTCAGCTGCCCAAGCTGATAATTAGAGGACCTGGTTTCAAAGAATAAGGCAAGAAGTATGTTAAGTAGAAACTGCAAGCATTTCACCAGTGTTTCTGGTATTGTTTTTGTTTGGTTCATAGACTGATGGCCACTTATGAAAGATGCCAGGAGTCTGAGGAAATCACCACTACCCAACTAGAAGAATTATCAGTGCATGCGATTAACCAGGATCAAATTGAAGCTTTAGCAACGGAGGAACCAAGAGACGCTACTTCAGTATAATCTTGTATTAAACCCAGACATCTTTGGGACATTGGGCCTTTTTCAAGTCTCTTGGATAGTTTTAAATAGAAATAAATTCTGGCTTTAAAGAAAAGCACCCCTGAACTGTATCCCCACTTGTCTCCAGCCAGCACTCTATGCAGCTCACTCCTGCTTGTCTCCACATCTTTGTTTGCTATTCCTAAAGGGCGCATTTGTCTTCCCCTATCCAACTACTAATATTTCTCCTGAGCTAGGCCACAGTGGTACAGGAAGAAAAACCAATAACCCTGTGTGGCTTTGGGCAAGCCAGTGAACCTATCTGTAATTCAGTTTTTCCAGTTATAAAATGGGGCAAGTTATCCTGCTCTGCTGTCCCACCAGACTGCAGAGAGGCTCCAAGAAGGGACAGTGTGACTTTCTAGCAAGGAGACAGGTGCTGGGAGGCAATGTCCTGCTCACCCTCCCACCATTGCAGTCCTCTCTTCCCCCCTTCTTCTGAGCCCCCACAGCTCTCACCTGTACTACCAACTTTGTTCTTCATTAAACAAGGTCCCAATTAAACATTATATATATATAATTATTTTTTTAATCGGGGTATAGTTGCTTTATAATGTTGTATTAGTTTCTGTTGTACGACGAAGTGAATCAGCTATATGTATACATATATCCCCTCCCTCTTGGACCTCCCTCCCACCCCGCCGCCATCCCACCCATCTAGGTCATCACAGAGCACCGAGATGACCTCCCTGTGCTTTACAGCAGGTTCCCACCCACTATCCATTTTACAAAAATTTACAGTGTCTTTACACTAACCATGAAATATCAGAAAGGGAATGTAATCAAACAATCCCTTTTAAAGTCACATTAAAAAAAAGAAAATACTTAGGAATAAACCTCATCAAGGAGGTGAAAGACATGTGCTGAGAACTACAAAACAATAAAGGAAATTAAAGATGATTCAAAGAAATGGAAAGATATTCCATGCTCCTGGATTGGAAGAATTAATATTGTTAAAAGGGCAGTACTACCCAAAGCATCTACAGATTTAATGTGATCCTAATCAAATTACCCATGACATTTTTCACAGAACTAGAACAAATAATCCTAAAATTTATATGGAACCATAAAAGACCCAGAATTGCCAAAGCAATCCTGAGGAAAAAGAACAGAGCAGGAGGCATAACCCTCCCAGACTTCAGACAATACTACAAAGCTACAGTAATCAAAACACTGTGGTATTGGCACAAAAACAGACATACAGATCAATGGAACAGAATAAAGAGCCCAGAAAAAACCCTCACACCTATGGTCAATTAATCCATGACAAAGGAGGCAAGAATATAAAATGGGAAAAAAGACAATCTCTTCAGCAAGTGGTGCTGGGAAAGTTGGACAGCTGCATGTAAATCAGTGAAGTTAGAACACACCGTCACACCATGCACAAAAATAAACTCAAAATGGCTTAAAGACTTAAACATAAGATATGACACTATAAAACTCCTAGAAGAGATCATAGGCAAAACATTCTCTTACATAAATTGTACCAATGTTTTCTTTGGTCAGTCTCCCAAGGCAATAGAAATGAGAACAAAAATAAACAAATGGGACCTAATCAAACTTACAAGCTTTTTCACAGAAAGGAAACCATAAACAAAATGAAGAGACAAACTATGGAATGGGAGAAAATATTTGCAAATGATATGACTGATAAGGGCTTAATTTCCAAAATATACAGACAGCTCATACAACTCAACAACAAAAAAACAAACAACCCAATCGAAAAATGGGCAGAAGACCTAAGTAGACATTTCTCCAAGGAAGACATACAGATGGCCAATAGGCACATGAAAAGATGCTCAACATTGCTAATTATTAGAGAAATTCAAATCAAAACTACAGTGAGATACCACCTCATACTAGTCAGAATGGCCATCATTAAAAAGTCTACAAATAACCAAATGCTGGAGAGGGTGTGGAGAAAAGGGAACCCTCCTACACTGTTGGTGGGAATGTAAATGGTACAGCCACTATGGAGAACAGTATGGAGTTTCCTTTAAAAAATCTAAATATAGAGTTACCATACGACCTAGCAGTCCCACTCCTGGGCATATATCTGCAGAAAACTCTAACTCAAAAAGATACATGCACCACCCCCCCCCACAGTGTTCATAGTAGCACTATTTACAATGGCCAAACAACCTAAATGTCCATCTACAAATGAATGGATAAAGAAGATGTGGTATATACAGGTATACAATGGAATATTAGCTGGAAATAATGAAATAATGCCATTTGCGGCAACATGGATGGACCTAGAGATTATCACACTAAGTGAAGTCAGAAAAAGAAAGACAAATACCAAATATCACTTGTATGTGGAATCTAAAATATGATACAAATCAACATATCTATGAAACAAAAACAGACTAGTGTTTGCCAAGGGGAATTGGGGAATAAGGGAGGGAAGAAATGGGAGCTTGGGATTAGCAGAGGCAAACTATTATATGTAAGTGGATAAACAACAAGGTCCTACTGTATAGCACAGGGAACTATATTCAGTATTCTGTGACAAACTATGATGGAAAAGAATATGGTAAAGAATATATATATATATATATATATATATATAATAGCACAGGGAACTATATTCAGTATTCTGTGACAAACTATGATGGAAAAGAATATGGAAAAGAATATATATATATATATATATATATATATATAAACTGAGTCACTTTGCTTTACAGAAGAGATTAATACAACATTGTCAATCAACTATACTTCAACAAAATTTAAAAATTGTATATACCTATATATGTGTGTACATTATATATATGTATATGTGTGTACATTTTATATATATAAAGCCTCCCTCACCATCTTCTCAGAGCACTGAGCAGGAGCTCTGGGAAGGGCCACATTGGGATCCAAGGGACTTTGGCTATTTCTCTCTCACCTCCCTAAATTGTGAGGCCTCTCTACTGCAACCCTAAACCAAACAAGTCATTTACATATGGCATAAGACCAGATTTTTTTTTGGTCTTTAACAAAAGACTTTATTTGAAGGCATAACAGTAAAATCTAAAAGAAATTTCTAATAGGATGTGTTTATATTTTATCCTGAATCAGACACGTTTGAATACCCCCCTACCATATTATCCAACAATTCCACTTCTGGATATTTATCCAAAGGAAATGAAAACACTAACCTGAAAAGATAGCTGCAGCCCCATGTTCATCACAGCATTATTTACAATAGCCAAGACATGGAAGCAATTGTCCATTGATAGATGAGTGGATCAAGAAAATGTAATTTTATATATGTATAAAATTATATATATAATTATGGAAACATATAATTATATATTATATAACCATAATTACATATATAATTTTATAATATATAAAATTATAAATACACACACACAATGGAATTTGATTTAGCCATAAAAAGAAAAGGAAATCTTGCCATTTGTGACAATATGAATGGACCTTGAGGGCATTATGCTAAGTGAAATAACTCAGAGAAAGACAAATACTGTTTGATCTCAATTCATGCAGAATTTGAAAAAAAAAAAAAAAAAAACACCATGAAAACAAACTCATAGATATAGAGAACATATTGGTGGCTGAGCGGGTGAGTGAAATGGGTGAAGATCACCAAAAGGGACAAACTTCCAGTTATAAATTAGTCATGAGGATGTCATGTACAGCATGGTGACAACAGTTACTAGCACTGTGTTGTATTGATATATTTGAAAGTTGCTAAGAGAGTAGATCTTAAAAGTTCTCATTAGAAGAAAAAAATGTTTGTAACAATGTGTGATGATGGATGTTAACTAGACTTATTGTGGTGATCATTTAGCATTATATACAAATATTGAATCATTATATTTTACACCTGAAATAATATAATGTTATATGTCGATTATATCTCAATAAAAAAAAGTAAATTATCACAAAACTTTTTAACTATGAGTACCTAAATTCCTCTTGACCTGTAATGATTAAAATATTTACTATCTGGCCCATCATGCTTAAAAGCATGAATCTGAAAATATCACTCACTTATTTAAAATTGTTAAATGAATTCATGCAGTTAGGACGTTTTTATGTCCAACTCAATACTCATTGTAACATTTAGTGGGAAAACATTATTTAGGCAATGGACAATAACTATTATTCTCTTTTTCAGCAACGATTCAGATGGAAAGTACTGTTATAAGCAATTCTACTTATTTTTCCACAATTTCAGATGATAACTTTCATAGCAATACTAATATTCCCATATATTAGAGGTAACTTTACTTGAATAAGTTACACTAAATCTACTATTTTCTATGTCTAACTAGTTTTCATTTAACCATAATTGGGTATTATCAATGACATCACTCATTCTCCATTTCTTGAGTGTTAGCTGTAGAAAGTACCTGGCATTTCTCATTCATTTGTTACCCAAATATTTATTGAGCCTTATTTTATGCCATGCAGCACCACAGCTACCTAGAGCAATGTGGTAAGACACAAACAGTGCCTGCGTTCATGGGTCTTGCATTCTTCCTCAGTATATATAATAAAAATGGTTATCAAAGTTTTTAAAAAACACAACAAAACTTTGTCCAGGGGTTTCTATTATCTGTGGATAATTGACACCAAAATAGGACCACAAAGGTAAATCTAATTAAAACAGGGGCCAAAAATGCACCATAAATAGGGGGAAAGTATTCCATTGATATTTAATTTAAAAAATAAAGAATTATGGATCTATACTTTCATTTAATTAGAATTTGCTTATAATTTAATTGTCCCCCCAAAACCTTAAAAAAATAAATCAAGGGTTGATTTTAGTGGGTCTTAATTTTTCTAACAACATTGTATGTTGGCACGAAATATCTTTTATTTCCTATTCAGCTTTTCAGAATGAACATTAAGAAGGTCTGCATCATTTGGGTTAAATGTAAGTACAGTTGACCCTTGAACAATGTGGGTTTGAACTATGTGGATCCTCTTAACACAGATTTTTTTTTTCCAATAGCAAATACTACAGTCCTACACAATTTGCAGTTGACTGAATCCACACAGGTGGAGGAACCAGAGATACAGAGGGCAGACTCAAAGTTACACAGAGATTTTCAACCATGGCAGAGGGTGGACGCCTCTAACCCTCACCTGTTCAAGGGTCAGCTGTACTTATATAAAATTGGCCTTGTCAATTTTCCTGAATATGTGCCTTAATACTAGATATTCAAATCATTTTCTCTTGAAGCATCTAGTGGGTCATTTTCCGTGCTCGTTTTCTTATTAACTGGTCCTGCTCTTCCAGAACCATACTTTTCAGTGGCCTTGTCTGTGATTTGATCAGGTCTGCAAGAATACTCTTCTCGACTTCTTTAAGTTCAGCATCTTCATAAAATTTGAAATTTTGCTTTATAGTTGACATGCATTTTAATTACATTATATTGTTTCAGTTAAGCCAAACCAGTCAAGTATGACATTGACTCAATGAGGCAGAAATGAAAACTAGTGACAAACAGGGAGGACTGTTTGAGCAGTCACTAGTTAAATAATTTATTCATTTGTGAATATTTTAATTTTTTTTTTTGCTTCACTATCCAACCTCATAACTTTGATGATCTGAATAATCAACATTCAGCAAAAAGAATTTCTTGTACTTTTGATTTATAGTCTCAATCCTGATCCTGTAGATCTAAAAGAAACCAAGATAATGAAGTTAACTTTCTTCCGGAACAAAAAGTAGCAGAGCTGTGAATGGCTTCTCAATTACTGAGCTATCTAGAGTTTGCCTATGTTAATAAAAATCTGAAAGAAAGTGAAAGCCATGTCTCAGTTTGGAGGTGTAGACCTTTGAGCCAGAGGTGGAGAATAATCCATAAACTGAACATTAGAATAAAATCACAACCTCGCTCACCCCAAAAAGAACCGGAGCCCTCGCCCCACCCTTTCTCAATTCCAGTTCAAGATGCCAGCCAGCAACTTGGCAGGACAGCAAAACTATCACAAAATGTTACACCTTCTAATGAAATAATGACAATCAGCCAACCAGACACCAGGTATCTACATAACTGAGAGGAAAATTCTTTCAATTTTCTTTCATAAAGATTTGTACTAGGTAGAGAACAGACTTGCGGTTGCCATTGGGGGAGGGAGGTGGGGGAGGGATGGATTGGAAGTTTGGGATTAGCAGATGCAAACTATTATATATAGAGTAGATAAACAACAAGGTCCTACTGTATAGCACAGAGAACTGTATTCAATATCCTTTGATAAACCATAATGGAAAAGAATATGAAAAAGAATATATATATGTGTATATATATATACATATATATATAAATGAATCACTTTTCTGTACAGCAGAGGTTAACACAACATTGTAGATCACCTATACTTCAAATAAATAAATATATAGATAAATAAGATTTGTACTAGGATTCTTGAATGTAAAGGAAAGAAGTAAAATTTAAAGTTGGTTCATTCAGAGACCCAAACTCCTATTATGTCATGATGGTTTCTTAATCCACTCAGAATTTCTCAAACAGTTGCTGTTAATGATTTGCTTGTTCGGTATTCCTATTTGCAAGTGTAACGTCCCTGCATCTCTCCCTTTTGGCTTGTTATATCTGTGTCATGATTTTGTGAACAGGAGAACAAATGGCAGCCAACTCCTGCTAGAAAATCAAAGCTTTGAAAAGGTCATGGCAGAAGTGGAGATAAGTTTCTCTCAGATGTCAGAGTTCTTGAGTGCTACTCCTGTCTCTGTCCTAATTAAATTCCAAGTGAAGCTACTTCCCTCTTATGGGACATCTGCCTCTTAGCTGACAGAAGTCCTTCTCTCCCTTTGGGAGAGAAGGTGTAAGGGGATGGATCTTGACCTGTCTCCATTATGCCTCAAGAAGAACTAGAAGGATAAAATAACAACCTTCATTTTAGTTCATGAAATGAATACTACTATCTGAAAAATTATAACATGTTTAGGAAAAAATCTGTTAAAATACTTTCAAGTTATAGAATCACTACAGTTTTGGAGCATGCCTTTAGTTACGTGCTTAGTAATATTTTTTCAAGGATTTTAAATTTATTACTGCAAATTTAATAATTATAGCAATTAATGAAAGGTAAGAACTATAAAAATGAATGCTTAGGTATATAATAAATACCTAATAAAATAATCTAAGAGTAATCATACAAAGAATCTTAACACAAATGCTTGAAGAGTTTTAAATCATTTAAATTATTTTTCAGTAAAAATTTACAAAAATGTCATCAAAAAGCAGACCTATATGATTTAGTTAAATATATGTGAGGAAAAAGTGTTGACACATGAGTGTTTTGTGCAAATAAATATTGTTAAATAGGTATTGTTAACAATACCTAAAGCAGTATTCCAAGTCTAGTTTCTTTGTGGTATGGTTTGTACTAATCATATACTTACAATACACTTCGAAAGCAAACTTCAGTCTAATATATTCACATTTTTAAATACTAATCAACCTGGTGGAAAAAGAAGTGGCCTGAAATGAAAAAAATATGCAATTCACGTCCCTATTGTGCCACATAAAAGTTATTGACCTCTAACCATGTCATTGAACTCCCGCAGTCCTCAGTTTCCTCTGTTCTAAATTGAAAAGTTTGTAACCTAGGGTCATTAACCTCACCATGTAGGCTGTTTTCATTTCTGAATTGGTGGGGTCCAAATTATTTGTTATCAACTGTAGCAAATAAAAAATGTGATTCCCATCATCTTCTACTACTCCAGAGAAGCTTCTACTTGTGGAAGGTGGGCTTAACATTGAATTTTCCAAAAAGCACATGTTAAGAGAATTTCTTCACTGTCTTCCTACAATCAGAAGTGACCGCCAGAGGCTGGACCAGGAGTCTAAGAAAATCCAGCCACTCTTTTCCCATTGTGTTGCTCTTCCATCTTTCTGAGAGCAGATGTATTTGATTAAGGGTATCAGTAGCTTCTCACGAAAGAATAGGTGAATTAAATCAACACTATTTAGTGCTCATGTTCAAGATACTAGAAGAAAAATCGTCCATGTCTAATTTGTGCTGATTTTTTCTAGGACCCACTGATCTCAGCATGAAGAGGCAGTTGGCGACCAGCTCAGGATCCTCCAGCAGTTCAAGCTCCAGACCCCAGCTGAGTCCAACTGAAATCAATGCAGTGAGACAGCTGGTTGCAGGATATCGGGAATCCGCTGCATTTTTATTGCGTTCCGCAGATGAACTGGAAAATCTTATTTTACAACAGAACTGAGTCCAGCGACGATCCTCTTCACTGAGGTTTAAATTTGCAGTTTCCACTAATGACATTTTGATTTCCCAGCAGAGATGCGTTTGGTCTTACTGCACAGTCTTAAGAGAAATATTTCCACTATGCCACATTGTCCTTGATCCATAAAGTGATGTGTTTAGGTGCTTCAAAGGAACTCTGGCCTCTGAAGTACCTGAGATACTTTAATGTGTCCAGCCTGCTGTTTTTTGTTTCAGTGTGCCAGCATAAATACCTGGGGCAAAAAAAAAAAAAGGCTGTATATTCCTAATTCAAGGATAAAACAGAAGAAGCTTGTGGTATTAAAAGTAGTTCAACATCCACCTGAAATATTAGTGGAATTTGCTACTGACTTACTGGACTGAAAGCTGCAGTATCTGGCCAAAAAAAAAAAAAAAAGCCAAAATTTCTCATTGCTACAGGAAATAACAATGAAAAGGATCTTGTATTTTAAAAAAATATGTAATTTTTATAAAAAGAAAACTTGTTTTTCATTCAGAATTGTCATTTTTACTTTGGTAACTTTTTCATAGGTCCTAAAAGAAAACTGTTTTGAGAAACTACTGTAAGTACCTTTTCCACTTCCCTTTGCCTTCTCCTCTTTCCAAATTCTTTCTACAGAAATAACACTTGATGCTGGGGAAAAAAAATACCCTTGCCTACGTTCTTTAAATCGTCGCATCAGGAACTACTTCCAAGAGAAGCCTGCGTTTCTGCACTCATGCTGGTCTCAAGCATCCCACTCACCATTGCAGCTTTACCATAGCAGTTTTCACCACAGAATTTTTTAATATTGAAAAAGACATATCATTGAAAAAAAAAATGACATCTTGGTTTCTTACAGCTGCTCTCCCCAGATTGCCGCTGCTGTCTTATGGGCATCCTTCTAGCAGCCATTGGATGTCGATGACTGAATGTTAAAGAGGTTGCAAGTGACAATCTGAAAATTTGCACTCTTGTGTGTAGTTTTCTTTTCTCTCTTTCAGAAATAGTTCCCAAAAAGACCATTACCTCTCCTGACATGATTTGTATAATTTACAGTTGTAGGTAAAAATGATGTAAAGAACTCTCAGTGGATGCAGCTGCAATCTACAATGAACTGTCCCCTCCTCTTCCCCATATTTTGCCCTTCTTCCTTATTTTATAGTGTTGAATACACATGGATGGTGTTTTCTTTGTGCACTGAGGCAAGCCTATTTTTTAAATATTTAGGGAGGAGTACATCAGTTTACGCTTCTTGTACAATTTTTTTCTGTTGTTTGGCTTCGGTTGGATTACAGGTTCTTTGTGCATTCCTGAATTTGCCTTATTTCATGTAAAATTTATGTCATTTGGTTTTTGATAATAAGTTGAAGACATCAGTGATATTTCTTAACTACTTGTTACATATAGTTTTTCAAGTAATGACTGTGATTGTGACCAAGTAATGTGCACTTTTTCTTGTAACTGTGGACATTGCTATGCTCTTTTCTTCTAGTGTTTCTAGAATTACTGTTCCTTACAGTTATGTAAACAAAAAACAAAAAAAAAAGAACTTTTGTGATACTGTTGGTGAATATAATGTGAAAATCTTATTGAAATATGAGTATTTTGGAAATACATAGATGCACAAACATCTTTTAAGGTGTGGATTTAGAGTTTGCTTATTTAAATGAAAATTCAAAAACTGAGGGCTGGTATAATTTTCTCTGTTTTGTTGGGTTTAATAAACAGATTTCTGTGTTAAAACACTGATTGTGAAACCTTATAAACTTTCTGAATGATATGAAATGTTATTTTATACCTACATTTAGCACAAAATTGACAGTTCAAACATATTTCAAGAACATCCCAAGGTCCCCCAGAGCTTCCACCTTCAGTCTAATAAATAATTTATTCCAAGAAGGGGTAAAGCAGATAGGCAAACCATGGGTATTTCATCTGATTGTTTAAATCTGATTTAAGAATTTATCTTTTTTTCCCCATTTCTCATGAGTAATCTGGCTCTTTTAGTCACTCCTAATTTAACATTTTGGGAGAAACATACCTGTTTTAAGTGCCTGTTTATGCTTTGGGTTTTGTCGTAAGAGTATTTGAGACTTTGTCATGGTTACTATTTAACAAAGTAACACCCCGGTTTGAGTTCAGCCTATACATAAAAAATCCTTAATAGAGATAATAAAGCAAATGAATTAGAGAAAGGGAGTTCCAGCAAGGTGCTCTTGTTTTCATTTCATTTTCATCTTCACTTATGCTCCCACATCCATCCACCAAGGACTAAATTCCTCCCACATCTTCTGCTTTTTGCACATTTATCTAAAAGAATGAGGGTACCAGTATTCCCATCGTTTCCCTGGGAGAGCTCAAAGGACAAAACGAAGTACCATGTTGTTTTCCTTTTCCTTTGTAACTTGTACCTGAAAACACTCTGGTCCTTTTTAACCCTCTGTCACAAGAGAATAGAGATCACATCCCCTTTATAAAGCATTCTGGAGAAATTGGGTGCAGGTTCATATTCTCAGAGGTGATAGAAAGCTCTCATAAACATGGAGATCAAATAGAATTTTCTGTCACTTCTGACAGCTTTTCATACAGCAGCAAGTTTCTTGTCACATATGTATTACTTTATCACACTTAATAAGAAAACATTCCTTGAAGTAACCATAGAGAATGCAAACACAAGCAGTTACTGAATTTTCTTAAATTGTGTAAAGTAGCAGCACTTGGTAAAAAGGGCATTCCAGGAACGATAGCCACCGTTTACTGATTATTTACACATGGAAAAGGCGTTTTATTTCCTTTACTTCTCACAATAACACTAGGAGATCGGGAGAGTCACTTTACATTTTACAAGAAGGCTCAAGAAAATGAAGTAGCTTGCGGACAGAAGCACCGAGCTAGTGAGAACTTGAAGCCATTATTTGACCCAGGTAGGCCTAGCGCTGGAGCACCCCCTATTGGTCGCTACAATCTGTTGCCTCCCAGGTACTAAATCCTTAACATACTGCCCTGACTTGGAACCAGGCCTGTTTATGCTAAAGTTTAGCAGTTTTATTTGTGTAGTTAAATAATAGTTATGACATCAAATAAAGGATCTGACTAAACACTGAGAGTTTTATCCCACTTATAGAAGTTTAATTTCCTTTAAGTTATATTCTCTACAAATATAAAGAGCTACAATAAAACCCACCACTAATGAAAATCAAATACATAAAGCAGGAAAAAAAGGCAGTGACTTTTTTTTAAAAAAAAAGACAATGATGGGTGCCAGTAGTGAATCCGGTAAGGAAAGAGAAAAGGGATTATCCACTTGAACCCGTAAAGGTAAGTTTGTTCACCTGAGATTTCAGTCTTAGGCAGGTGCTATTTGGTTATTTTGATTAATCCTGTTACCATTAACACAAATACCAAAGACTTATCTTTCTATGTCAAAAATATTTTCTAATTTCGTACAGCCCAGGTTTCAAAAGTTTAGTTTGTAAAGAAAAAGTTCCAAAAATAAAGCAGGTAGACAATACATTAACATACTGCTTATCTTTTAAATTGTGTTTGAGATGCAGAAATTTGGTAAAGATTGAGCACAAGATAACCTACAGGAGTTTGCCATTTAAATATAATTAAAATCTCCTTTCTTAAAAATATTTTGAAAGGAGATAAAAATGCGACTAGTAGATTAACCTATCTCCAGTCTTAAGGTCAATCATTTTCAACATTTAATTGTTTTCAGATTGCAAAAGAAACTTGAGAAATACAGGAAAAGAAGGAAAAATAATCCCAGCAACCATAGAGAACCATGAATAACATTTTATAGTATATCTTTCAGAGCTTATCTAAACAGGTATATAAACATTCTTCTGTTCGACTTTACTGTATATGGTGTTTCCTTATCTGCTTTTCTGTCCTAACAATATACCATGAATACTTCCCACATCATTAGGTATTCTTCTTAAGTATTATTTCTGATGACTATAGTATTGTATGAATGTACTTGTATTAATTTTCTATTGCAGCTGTAACAAATTACCACAAACACTATAAATTTATTTCAGTCTGCTAAGTTGGAAGTCTCACTGGGCTAAAATCTAGGTGTCAGCAGGAATATGTTCCTCTCTGGTGGCTCAAGGGGAGAATCCATTTTCTGGCCTGCTCTAGCTTGAAAGCTGCCTGCATTCCTTGACTTGGGGTCCCTTCCTCCATCATCTAAGCCAGAGCTTAGCATCTTCAAATCTCTCTGTAACTCTGACCTCCTTTTCTGCCCCCTCTTCCACCTTTAAGGACCCTTGTGAGTACACTGGGCCCATATGGATAAAATGGGAAACCTCTTTTAAAGTCAGATGATTAGCAAACTTAATTTCATCTATAAATTTAATTCCTTAATTTGACATATAACAAAACATATTGACAGGTTCTGATGATTAAGATGTGGACATCTCTCTCTGGGGGGCATTAGTCTGCCTACTCTAGTTATCTTAATTTCCCTTTTTTTTTTTCCTTTTAAATGCCTCTGTACCCAACTGTATTTCATCCATTCACCTGTGGTAAAGATCCTAAGTCAGCAGCACAGATATTTTACAAGTAATTGTCAGCTGCCGTATCTGTACTTTTTCTTCTTATAAAGGGTATAGTTTTTTGGAAATTATTTTAATGACATTTTTCTCTAATTTCTCACATTCAAATCAAATGTAATAAACAAATACATATGGTAAATGTGCAGCTAAATCTTTCAAGGGAAATGAAACAAAAATACCTCTGAACTCTTTCCTTACTTTGATTTCTTAGAAAGTGCTTCTGCCCAAGAAATTCTCTGAGATATGTTTAAGGCCATCTCATTAGACGAGAATAGGTACATGAGGATCCAAAGCTTAATCAAATTCTGTAAGCAATGCAACAACATTCATAAAACTTCTAGTGGTAATTACCGGTGGTGTTTTATTTACTCTGAACAAATAAAAGATATATTAATATTAGATGTTATTAGATGGCATGTCTTTTAAAAGGAAGGCTTTGGCAATAACATACCTGTTGAATTTAGGATAATCAAATGAGTTTAAAAATTAAACCTCTTTACCTCCATTTATTTGTGAGAAAACTATTTTATTGACATATTATACATTTCATTTCCCCTCATCTACTGTGCTTTTTTTTCCTTTTCAATTGCTATCCACTGAAAGAAGATCAAAGATAATTCAAGACCATTTTTAATGCTGTGAGAGAAAAAAAAAACAATAACAGGAAAGCATAGACCACAGAGAGCAAATACTATTACTCAAAGTGTGGAATTGGCACCAGTTTTTTTCCCTCTAAAGTGTTGACTTCTCATATTCTTTGTTTATTGGGGAATGGATTAGCCCAGGCCCATGAGAAATGCCTCTACTCATGTAAAGCACTCCGTTGCAGTGACGGAACAAGTGGCCAGAGATTCCACAACAGATTATTTAATCTTAGTTCCTTTGCTGGTGGAAGGATTCCGAGGTCTGCCTTGAACTAAACCCATAGAGTAGTAAGCCTCTTCACTCGTTTTATTTTTCATTAATTTGAATAGCGTATTCTTTGACCTACTATGTGCGGGGCATCAGGCTCTGATACAGAAAAACTATTCCTGCTTCAAGGGGTCACATCTAGTGGAGGAGAGAGACAGAGGTACAGATGGTTATAATACAAAAGGATAAAGAGAAACAGTGTAACATGTAATGATAGAAACATGCCAAACAGGTCAAAGGAGGGCACAGACCTATATAGGAGTGGGGAGGGTAGGTGCAGGGAGCTAGCTGGTCACAGAGATGGAGCTGTGGGGAATACTTGGCAAAAGTGTTGACTTTGTTTAGGGAGGATGGAAGAATGAAAGATGCGTGAGTTAAAGACGTTTTTCAACTACAGAGGACGCCACAAGCTGAGGATGGAGGAGGCATGGAATAGCATGGTGGGCAGTCACTTGAGCAGTTTAGTGTTGCCGGAAGGCAGAGTTTGAGATGAAAAGAGATTGACTCCTGGAGAGGAATAAAGGAGTCAGATCATGCAGGGCCAGACCTACCATGCAAAGGAGCCTGGCTGTGTCCTGCCGAGGACGGAGAGACCCTGGCAGGTTCGCGCAGTGGTAAGTGTGCGTTGGCACCTCTGTTGACTATGTGCTGGAACTTCAGCTGAAGAAGATGACATAATGCTAGATCACAGAACCTCCCTCCATCCCCAAAAGTAAATTAAATAAAACTAATAGTGAAAAACAAAAAGTATGACATACGTAGCATATGAGCAATAAAGGAATGGGCTTTGTCCTGTAGCCACTGAAAGGTGGGAGCCATGAAGATTCAGTAAATGTCACAAATTAATGTGACTTTGTCCTTAGGAAACAGATCTGAGGAAAGAGACTGAGTGGAAAGGAATTTTGAAAACCCCACTATTAAAGTTCTAGTTGGAAGAAAGGAGAATGAGGGGTGAGTGGACCAGCTTGTGGAAAAGTATGTACACAACCCTTCAGGAACGCTAGACCCTTGCTGACCTCCTGATGAGTTTCCAGAAGTAGAAACACCATCAGGACTTGCCATTTCATGTGTTCTCTGGTGGAAAAGACAAGCTGAAGAGTAAAGAGGAATACAGTGATACAAGGCTATGCTTTCTACAAAAAGAAATGGAGATTCAATCGGCATTTCCCTTGCCTCCTTCCTGTCCTGTCCATTTTCTCCTCTCATTTACCTCCTCCTCACCCCTGAGTAATATAAGTCAGTGGCAAAAACTTATGAGGTCCACTTGTCTTATTTGATTTTCTCTTCTGAGAGGGAAACAGGCAAAGGTGCTGGAGGAAAGGGAAGGCATTAGGAGAAATGAGTTATTGGGTCTCATTGCCTCTGTCAAAAGTGAAGTTCCAGAGTGTCCACCGCAAAACTGGGGAATTTAGGAATCTTAAATTTCCTATCCCCCAATATGGATAGCACACAGTCCTGCCTAAGTGGAGTGAGTTATGAAACTGGACTACAAATGACATTGCAGAAGACAATGATCACAGACTGGTTGCCCCAATCTCAACAGCTAGCATCACCTCCCAGAACCCTGCTCTCCAAACTTTCAGCAAAACGAAAGCAGATAGAACTCAAAATACCCCACCCTCAGGCTGCAGGTCAAAGAGAAGTGTGAGTTTAGATAGAAAAAGAAAAAGGGGGAAAGAGATGTCAGGGAGAATCTAATCACACTGTATTTGGAGAAACAGTAAGTGTAACAATGAACATAGCCCATAAATATGAATAAAATGTAAACAAACATTATGGCACCTCTATATCCAACCAACAGCAAAGAATGGAAGTCAGACAGGCAGACATGGAAGAATAGTTTCTACAATTTTTTTAAAAAATACATTTGAGAGAGACCTTCAAGATGGTGGAGGAGTAGAACGTGGAGATCACCTTCCTCCCCACAAAACGTCAAAAATACATCTAACATGTGGAATAACTCCTACAGAACACCTACTGAACGCTGGCAGAAGACCTCAGACTTCCCAGAAGGCAAGAAACTCCCCACGTACCTGTGTAGGGCAAAAGAAAAAAGAATAGGGATGGGACCTGCACCTCTGGGAGGGAGCTGGGAAGGAGGAAAAGTTTCCACACACTAGGAAGCCCCTTCACTGGCAGAGACAGGGGTAGGCGGGGCAGGGAGGTGGGGGAGGAAGCTTCGGAGGCATGGAGGAGAGCGCAGCAACAGGGGTGCAGAGGGCAAAGCAGAGATATTCATGCACAGAGGATCAGTGCCGACCAGCACTCACCAGCCTGAAAGGCTTGTCTGCTGGGAGCTGAGGCTCGGCCTTCTGAGATCAGATCCCAGGGAGAGGACTGGGGTTGGCTGTGTGAATGCAGCCTGGAGGGGGCTAGTGTGCCACAGCTAGCCGGGAGGGAGTCCGGGAAAAAGTCTGGAACTGCCTAAGAGGCAAGAAAGCATTGTTTCGCAGTGCACGAAGAGGGGGCATTCAGAGCACCGCCTAAAAGAACTCCAGAGACAGGCACAAGCCGCAGCTATCAGCACATACCCCAGAGACGGGCATGAGATGCTGAGGCTGCTGCTTCAGCCACCAAGAGCCCTGTGTGCAAGCACAGGTCACTATACACACCACCCCCTCCAGGGACCTGTACAGCCAACCACTCCAGGGTCCCATGATCCAGGGACAACTTCCCTGGGAGAACACATGGCATGCATCAGGCTATTGCAACATCATACCGGCTTCTACTGCCGCAGGCTCCTCGCCCTGCATTCTGTACCCCTCCCTTCCCGGGCCTGAGTGAGCCAGAACCCCCGAATCAGCTGTTCCTTTAACCCCATCCTGTCTGGGCAGGGAACAGATGCCCTCAGGCAACCTATATGCAGAGGCGGGGCCAAATCCAAAGCTGAACCCCAGGAGCTGTGCGAACAAAGAAGAGAAAGGGAAATCTCTCCCAGAAGCCTCAGGAGCAGCAGATTAAATCTCCACAATCAACTTGATGTACCCTGCACCTGTGGAATACCTGAATAAAAAATGAATCATCCCAAAATTGAGGCAGTGGACTTTGGGATCAACTGCAGACTTGGGGTTTGCTTTCCACATCTAATTTGTTTCTGGTTTTATGTTTATCTTAGTATTTAGAGTTTATTTTCATTGGTAGATTTGTTTATTGATTTGGTTGCTATCTTCCTTTTTCTTTTTTTCCTTTTTTTCTTTTTGTCTTTTGGTGAGCATGTATGTGTATGCTTCTCTGTGTGATTTTTGTCTGTATAGCTTTGCTTTTACCATTTGCCCTAGGGTTCTGTCTGGGTTTTTTTGTTTGTTTGTTTGTTTTTAGTATACTTTTTAGCGCTTGTTATCATTCGTGGATTTATTTTTTGGTTTGGTCGCTCTTTTCTTTCATTTTTTTTTCATTATTTTTAAATTTTTCTATTTTTAATACCTTTTAAAATTTTTATTTTAATAACTTTATTTTATTTTATTGTTAATTTTTCTTTCCTTCTTTCTTTTTTCTCCCTTTTCTTTGAAGCCATGTGGCTGACAGGGTCTTTGTGCTCCGGCCAAGTGTAAGTCCTGTGCCTCTGAGGTGCAAGAGCCGAGGTCAGGACAAAGGTCAACCAGAGACCTCCTGGCTCCATGTAATACCAAATGGCAAAAGGTCCCCCAGAGATCTCCATCTCAACTCTAAGACGCAGCTCCACCAAACAACCAGCAAGTTACAGTGCTGGAAACCGTATGCCAAACAACTAGCAAGACAGGAATAAAACCCCACCCATTAGCAGACAGGCTGCCTAAAACCATAATAAGGTCACAGACACCCCAAAACACACCACCAGACGTGGACCTGCCAACCAGAAAGACAAGATCCAGCCTCATTCACCACAACACAGGCACTAGTCCCATCCACCAGGAAGCCTACACCACCCACTGAACCAACCTTAGCCACTGGGGACAGACACCAAAAACAATGGAAACTATGAACCTGCACCCTACGAAAAGGAGACCCCAAACACAGTAAGTTAAGCAAAATGAGAAGACAGAGAAACACACAGCAGATGAAGGAGCAAGGTAAAAACCCACCAGACCAAACAAAGGCAGAGGAAATAGGCAGTCTACCTGAAAAAGAATTCAGAGTAATTAAAGTAAAGAAAAGATGATACAAAACCTTGGAAACCGAATGAAGAAAATACAAGAAACCTTTAACAAGGACCTAGAAGAACTAAAGAACAAACAAACAGTGATGAACAACACAATAAATGAAATTTAAAATTCTCTAGGAGGAATCAATAGCAGAATAACTGAGGCAGAAAAACGGATAAGTGACCTGGAAGATAAAATAGTGGAAATAGCTACCACAGAACAGAATAACAAAAAAACAATGAATAGAATTGAAGGCAGTCTCAGAGACCTCTGGGACAACAACAAACACACCAACATTCGAATTACAGGGGTCCCAGAAGAAGAAGAGAAAAAAATGGCACCGAGAAAATATGTGAAGAGATTATAGTTGAAAACTTCCCTAATATGGGAAAGGAAATAGTTAATCAAGTCCAGGAAGTGCAGAGATTCCCGTACAGGATAAATCCAAGGAGAAACACACCAAGACACATATTATTCAAACTATCTAAAATTAAATACAAAGAAAAAATATTAAAAGCAGCAAGGGAAAAACAACAAATAACATACAAGGGAATCCCCATAAGGTTAACAGCTGATCTTACAGCAGAAATGCTGCAAGCCGGAAGGGAGTGTCAGGATATATTTCAAGTGATGAAAGGGAAAAACCTACAATGAAGATTACTCTAACCAGCAAGGATCTCATTCAGATTTGATGGGGAAATTAAAATCTTTACAGACAAGCAAAAGCTAAGAGAATTCAGCACCACCAAACCAGCTTAACAACAAATGCTAAAGGAACTTCTCTACTCAGGAAATACAAGAGAAGGAAAAGAGCTACAAAAACAAACCCAAAACAATTAAGAAAATGGTAGTAGGAACATATATATCGATAACTACCTTAAATGTAAATGGATTAAATGCTCCAACCAAAAGACATAGACTGGCTGAATGGATACAAAAACAAGACCCATACATATGCTGTCTACAGGAGATCCACTTCAGAAATAGGGACACATACAGACTGAAAGTGAGGGGATGGAAAAAGATATTCCATGCAAATGGAAGTCAAAAGAAAGCTGGAGTAGCAATTCTCATATCAGACAAAATAGACTTTAAAATAAAAACTATTACAAGAGACAGAGAAGGACACTACATATTGATCAAGGGATCAATCCAAGAATATATAACAATTATAAATATTTATGCACCCCACATAGGAGCATCTCAATACATAAGGCAAATGCTAACAGCCATAAAAGGGAAAATCAACAGTAACACAATCATAGTAGGGTTCTTTAAGACCCCACTTTCACCAATGGTCAAATCATCCAGAATGAAAATAAATAAGGAAACACAAGCTTTAAATGATACATTAAACAAGATGGACTTAATTGATATTTATAGGCCATTCCCTCTAAAAACAGCAGAATACACTTTCTTCTAAAGTGCTCATGGAACATTCTCCAGGATAGATCATATCTTGGGTCACAAATCAAGCCATTGTAAATTTAAGAAAACTGAAATCATATCAAGTATCTTTTCTGACAACAATGCTATGAGACTACATATCAATTACAGGAAAAATATCTGTAAAAAATACAAACACATGGAGGCTAAACAATACATTACTACATAACCAAGAGATCACTGAAGAAATCAAAGGTGAAATCAAAAAATACCTAAAACCAAATGACAATGAAAACACGATGACCCAAAAGTTATAGGATGAAGCAAAAGCAGTTCTAAGAGGGAAGTTTATAGCAACACAATCCTACCTCAAAAAACAAGAAACATCTCAAATAAACGACCTAAGCTCACACCTGAAGCAATTAGAGAAAGAAGAAGAAAAACCCCAAAGTTAGCAGAAGGAAAGAAATCATAAAGATAAGATCAGAAATAAATGAAAAAGAAATGAAGGAAACAATAGCAAAGATCAATAAAGGTAAAGGCTGATTCTTAGAGAAGGTAAACAAAATTGATAAACCATTAGCCAGACTCATCAAGAAAAAAAGGGAGAAGACTCAATCAATAGAAATTAGAAATGAAAAAGGAGAAGCAACAACTGACACAGCAGAAATACAAAGGATCATAAGAGATTACTACAAGCAACTATATGCCACTAAAATGGACAACCTGGAAGAAATGGAGAAATTCTTAGAAAAGCATAACCTTCCAAGATTGAACCAGGAAGAAATAGAAAATATAAACAGACCAATCACAAGCACTGAAATTGAAACTGTGAATAAAAATCTTCCAACAAACAAAAGCCCAGGACCAGATGGCCTCACAGGCAAATTCTATCAAACAGTTAGAGAAGAGCTAACACCTATCCTTCTCAAACTCTTCCAAAATATAGCAGAGGGAGGAACACACCCATACTCATTCTACAAGGCCACCATTACACTGATACCAAAACCAAAGATGTCACAAAGAATGAAAACTACATGCCAATATCACTGATGAACATAGATGAAAAATACTCAACAAAATACTAGCAAACAGAATCCAACAGCACATGAAAAGGATAATACACCATGATCAAGTGGGGTTTATCCCAGGAAAGCAAGGTTTCTTCAATATACGCAAATCAATCAATGTGATACACCATATTAACAAATTGAAGGGTAAAAACCATATGATCATCTCAATAGATGCAGAAAAAGCTTTTGACAAAATTCAACACCCATTTATGATAAAAACCCTCCAGAAAGTAGGCATAGAGGGAACTTTCCTCCACATAATAAAGGCCATATATGACAAACCCACAGCCAACATCATTCTCAATGGTGAAAAACTAAAGCCATTTCCACTAAGATCAGGAACAAGAAAAGGTTGTCCACTCTCACCATTATTATTCAACATAGTTTTGGAAGTTTTAGCCACAGCAATCAGGGAAGAAAAAGAAAAAAAAAAGGAATCCAAATCGGAAAAGAAGTAAAGCTGTCACTGTTTGCAGATGACATGATACTATACATAGAGAAGCCTAAAGATGCTACCAGAAAATTACTAGAGCTAATCAATGAATTCAGTAAAGTACCAGGACACAAAATTAATGCACAGAAATCTCTTGCATTCCTATACACTAATGATGAAAAATCTAAAAGAGAAATTAAGGAAACCCTGCCATTTACCACTGCAACAAAAAGAATAAAATACCTAGGAATAAACCTGCCTAAGGAGACAGAAGACCTGTATGCAGAAAACTATAAGACACTGATGAAAGAAATTAAAGATGATACTGACAGATGGAGAGATATACCATATTCTTGGATTGGAAGAATCAACATTGTGAAAATGGCTATACTACTGAAAGCAATCTACAGATTCAATGCAATTCCTATCAAACTACCAATGGCTTTTCTCACAGAACCAGAACAAAAAATTTCACAATTTGTATGGAAACATAAAAGACCCCAAACAGCCAAAGCAATCTTGAGAAAAACAGAGCTGGATGAATCAGGCTCCGAACTTCAGACTATACTACAAAGCTACAGTAGTCAGAACAGTATGGTACTGGCAGAAAAACAGAAATATAGATCAATGGAACAGGATAGAAAGCCCAGAGATAAACCCACACACATATGGTCACCCTCCCTTTGATAAGGAGGCAAGAATATACGCTGGAGAAACGACAGCCTCTTCAATAAGTGGTGCTGGGAAAACTGGACAGCTACATATAAAAGAATGAAATTAGAACACTCCCTAACACCATACACAAAAATAAACTCAAAATGGATTAAAGACCTAAATGTAAGGCCAGACACTATC
>NC_041232.1:46521462-46597080 GCF_002837175.3 Physeter macrocephalus | reverse complement strand
ACTACCATATAACCCTGCAGTCCCACTACTGGGCATATACCCTGAGAAAACCATAATTCAAAAAATGTCATGTACCACAATGTTCATTGCAGCACTATTCACAATAGCCAGAACATGGAAGCAACTTAAGTGTCCATCGACAGGTGAATGGATAAAGATGTGGCACATATATACAATGGAATATTACTCAGCTATAAAAAGAAATGAAATTGAGTTATTTGTAGTGAGGTGGATGGACCTAGAGTCTGTCATACAGAGTGAAGTAAGTCAGAAAGAGAAAAACAAATACCTATGCTAACACATATATATGGAATCTTAAAAAAAGAAAAAAAAATGGTTCTGAAGAACCTAGGGGCAGGACAGGAATAAAGATGCAGACGTAGAGCATGGACTTGAGGACACAGAGAGAGGGAAGGGTAAGCTGAGACAAAGTGAGAGATTGGCATAGATATATATACACTCTCAAATGTAAAATGCTAGTGGAAGCAGCCACATAGCACAGGGAGATCAGCTCGGTGCCTTGTGACCACCTAGAGGGGTGGGATAGGGATGGTGGGAGGGAGATGCAAGAGGGAGGTGATATGGGGATAGATGTGTACATTTAGCTGATTCACTTTGTTATACAGCAGAAAATAATATTATAAACTTTATAATAAACTTTATAATAACCATTGTAAAGCTATTATACTCCAATAAAGATGTTAAAAAGATAAAAATAAAGTATTTTTAAGTTAAAAAAATACATTTGAAACAAAGTATCTCCCAATAAAACATTTTTATCTACAATGAATGCTTGGCTTGCAACAATAAACTATAAACCAGAGAAACAATCTCTCACTTCATTTGACAACCCTAAATTATAACAATGTCACCTATGACAAACCTTTCATTATAAGCAATCTTTCTTCAAGAGCGCTTAAAAAATAAAAACAGAAAAATATATTATTGCATATATTTTCTATCCACTATTGAAACAGATAGGAGGGATGCCTTATACATTGTGCCCCAGCAAGGAGAGCATGGAACACCTCTGAAGACTGGAGACAAGAACATCAGAGGTTCCCTAGTGGGCCTGGCACTGAATGGGGACTTGTTTGGCACAAAAACCACAACCTCATAACATGGTATACATGTTGGGTTTTTTTGTTTTGTTTCAAAAATTCCTCATGAATTGTGTGTCTTTTGGAAGATGTGACAAACTGACATGTGATATGTCATTTGTGCTCTGCACATGCCATGCAGAGCAGAGTAGTGCTAATCTTAGACCAGCAGGAATGCGATGACGTGCCTGCTCCATCTCTAAATCAATTATTCCTCCTCTCTTCATTATTATGCAGCTTGGCTTCGGAGACTGCCGAAGCCAAAGGTCAAATTCAGATTTCTACATAAGATCTTAGAATTAAATAGGAAGCCATACTCCTCACTGGTGGCTTCGATGTCATGTTTGGAGAGGACTTCTTTCTCACTGAATTTTTCCCCCCGCAGGACTTAGTCGGTGTGTCCTCCCCAGAGCCGCTTATCATCTGGGCATCTTCCCTCTCATTCTACACTTATGGGCAGGGTGGGTTGGGTGCGCTTTTGCTGAGTCCTCAGGGTGAGGGCTCTCAGCAGCCCAACCCTCCCCTGCTCTTGGGCCCCAGGGAAGTGGCAGCAGAGGTTTCAGCCCCAGAGACTCCATGTCCAGACTGGGTGAGGCTAGAGAGTAAGGAGAAACAGCTGGAAAATGAAAAAAACCTTTCTGAACTGGGGATCTGCCCGCATGTAAAGCAAAACGTGTACAGAGACATCGGTCCTTTGGGACAACATCTCCTCATTAATCGAAACACTGCTGGTGTTGTGACAGGAAAGGCCACCTCTGCTGACACTGGAAATGAATCCTAAATATACAGACAGTTATGGATGCTCAGAAAGGAAAGCCCAGCTGAACTTGGCAAACTCACGTTACACAATCTTTTACTTCCCTCTTCACACCTCATCAAACTCCTTCTGATAACTCACTGAATATTGAGCAGAATATAAGAAACTGTGCAGGTATTCTTAATACATAACAAAAGTACTAGCACATGATATTTATCTTTAAAAATATAAGTATTAGTGGACCATTTTGAGAGCTTTATAGCTTAGAAAGCACTGTCATAATGCATTGCTTTCTTTGATCCATATCCCAGGGAAGACAGAAGGTTTTATAATCATTTTCTGAAACTGAAGCTCAGAGTTACAGTCTAATTGTTACCGCCAAGACAAGAAGCCAGGTCTTCTCATTCTGAATCCTGTGTTTTTCTTGTCCCCAACCCCTCCCCATTATATCACAGTGCATTTCAAAGAGTTGTTTCTTTGATGTGTTACAAACATACCTTATATCTGTGTTTTTCCACTCAATTACCCATCCTTTGACACATTTATAACCTCGGAGACATTCAAACCAGAATATCTTTTGATTTTCTCTCCTCCTTTGCCTGTAGGTTTGGTTTTTTCCTAATAAAAATTCATTAGGAAAGTCATTCAACCAGAATGTATGAAATGCCTCTAACCTGCAGAACCCCATGCTGCTCTGGCATCAGAGGTAGGGGATTTAGACAGGAAAGAAATACATGTCCGCAGAGGGCGTGCAGGTGACCAGCGAGGATTTTGGCACGAGGCCCTGTGCTGACAACCACTGGGCTGTGATCCGTCTGTCCACGCATAAAATGAGAATAAGCTCTTTCACAAATATAAGCATAGGAGTACCTATGAAAATAGAACAGGTTTTAAGCTACACACCAAATAAAATTTAGAATTAAAGAGCACTACTCTCTTTTGCATTTCTATTCAAAGCCTCGGCAGTGTTGTTTAATTTTAGAAAATAAGAACAATTCTTGCCAGACCAACATAACCAAATGAAAGCTAAAAACATAAGACCTTGTCTCAGTATTTGACAGGAAACATGCTTCTCAGCCCTGCTCTGCACACCTAGGCAGCAAAGTAATAGCCACAGACACGCTGCTTCCACCAGGCCAGTGTTGGGCGTCCATGTACAGGGAAAGCACACGGACTTAGAAAATAAGGTACACTTGGGCCACAACGAATTTTCTGTTTGCTCACTGTTTTGGACACAGTTATTTGGCAGTTGGACACTTGAAAAAAACAGCATCATACATCAAGTTTCAATTTACATTGAAACGCCATGTGGACTATTTTTTCTAATCCTTTAAAACTATGATCCAGACCCAAACCCACATCATTTATCCATAAAAGTCACCAAAATTGTTTGGAGGACCCCCCTCCCTCTCCCTGCGGTGCCGTACCATTCTCTCCATGTCCCGCCTCCCCGCTTATGTTGGAATAAGGCCAATGACTAATACTTTCTGAGCTCTTAATAGGAGCCAGGAACTTTCCATATATCACTTATCAGTCTTACTATGAATTGAACGATGCATGCATTATTTTTAATGCCCACGATTTTGGTCACTCTGCTGAAATACCTGAGCCATGCACTCCATATTTCCCTAAGAAGCTCCCACTAAAGACAATAAAAACTTTGCTCTTGCTAATTTTTTAACTGAAAAAGTAGAGTCAGTGCAGGATGGATTCCATTTTCTGCAGGACCAGGTCAAGACTATGATTCCCTGGTCCATAACAGCCAGCACGCCTTGAACAGCAGTATGTGACGTGCTGTTCTATCAGGTATGACTTCTTACCCCTTTAGCATGTATAGGAGGGAGGTATTATTATCTCATTTTACAGATGAGACACCGAAAGCATAGAAAAGTAAAATTAGCTTTTCCAATGTCATTTAGCTAAAAAGGGGCTGAATCTTAACTACCACATTCCCCTGTCTCTCTAGCCATTTATTTCATATCAGTGAAAAATCCTAAGATTCACGTAAAGCCTTGACTTATGATGAGAAAATAAAATGAGCTCACTATGAACATACATGCACATGCCAAAATCCTAGTCCCCTGAAACTTCTAATTCCAAAAATTATGCCATTTTTTATGCCCTAATGCTATCTTTATGCCATCCTAGATCTCTGACCCCAAACATTTCTTTACCTAAGAGAGGTAGTTATCAGAAAATGACAGCTGAATTAATTTTGACTAGTCTTTAAATTGTCTTTTTGTGGGGAGAAGACAGAGGGAACATGTGCAAGATATGTGTTTTAATTGTGAAAATGTTTGAGCTTTCTCTCAAAATTGGTATTTTACAGCCTCTGCTTCTTCAGCCGTAAAGAATAGGTAGCACCTACTGCTGGCCTGTCTCCGTGGATTGGGCCAAGCCTCAAGGCCAAGTTAAGGGAAGGCAGCCCACCAGGCCTCATATGTTTTATGCATGCTTGCTCTTTCCTCTCAACTCCCTCTCATGGCCCTCAGCTCCCCAGCTTGCTCCCATGGACACCAAATTTACTAGGTAGAGCAAATAGAGGTGCCTCTATGGTAGATGAGGAGAGAAAAAGAAGACAAAAGGAAGAGCCCTTTTTTTCTCCTTCAGGAACAAGAGTCCATTTTTATGCCAGTCCATCTCTCTCAGACAGACGCCAAGCAAGTCCTTCCCCTAGGGCAGTCTTTCTCAGAAAGTGTCAGCTGAATGAGCTAGGTGGTGTCACATTAATACACAAGGAGACCAGTAGACAGAGGAGGATCTAAAGCCATGACTGCCTACTTCTTAAGCAAACCCAAATCTAAGCCTGTAAATGCCTTGCTACCGCAAAAGCCCAACTGCAAGGACAACCAATCACAAACAGCCAACTAGGCTTTAAGCTATAGCCAACCAATAATTTCCTTTCTTTGCTTCCGTAGTTTCTCTGTAAAAGCCTTTTCCCTGGCTCCTGTTGGCAGTGCGATTTTAATCATTTCTGGTTTGGTGCTGCCCTACGAAATCAATTTTTGCTCAAATAAACTCTTAAAATTTGTAATATGCCTCAGTTTATCTTTTTACCAGTTTGCATGTGTTAAAAATCTAGATGCCAGAGCATCACCATAGCTGTATCTGAATCACAATGGGGGCCTGGAGGGTGGGGTTACAGAGTAGCTGGGGTACAGCAATCTGCCATTGTTGTAAGCTCTCCTAGATCATTTGGATGCGACTTGAAAATTTCAGAACTTCTGGCCTAGAGCAGAGAAAGAGAAGAGATGGGCCAGTAAGTGGCCATGTTTGAAGGAAAATAAAGTGACACCCTGAGCCCAAGGTTGCGAAATGTTCCTAGAAAATTACGCTATTGAGAAGCTCTGAACCCCATGGCTTCTACTTTCCCACCAAATAAGATGCCAAAATGCTTTCTCATTCAAGAGACGCCACTCTATCTATTAGCAGCTCGGCTCTAGAAGGATGGCCTCGGGCCATGGACTTCTGATTTATAACAGTTAGGGACACTGCTAACCACCCAGTCTTTTCCATCTCTCCAGCAGGGAGACAAGTTTCTGGCACACTGAGAAAGATCACTGAATGCTTTTCATCACAGAATTAGTGCTACATCTGGCAACTGAATTCAGTTATAATATATTCCAATTACCGATACTTTTATAAATACAGTTGAAGCCATACATGTTTTCCAGGACAGGGGTCATAAAATCATGGCCAGTGGGCCAAATCCAGCCTACTCATTGCTTTTGTAAATAAAGTTTTATTGGACCACAACCACGTTCATTCACTTCCATGTTGTGTATGGCTGTTTTCACACTATAATAGCAAAGTAGTTGCAATGGAGACTCTATGGTCCACAAAGCCAAAAATATTTACTATCTGGCCCTTTATAGAAAATGCCAGCTCCTGGTCTAGAAGACTATATTATAGATTATTGCGATCTACTACTCCTACTGTATGCCAGGCACTCTATTAGACCCCTTTTATAAATGATCTTTAATGCTCTTAATAACCTTGTTAGTTATATTATGATCATGACATTGCAGCTGAGGAAAAGAGTCTTAAAGAGGTCAGATGTGTCTAAAGCAGATGGCTGGTATCACAGCCAGAACTCAAACACTGCTTTGTTGTGTTTTTTTCTGACTCCAAGTTTTTTAGGAGCTGTTTTAAGGATACAATCACTATGTTTTATATTTAGTGGGAAATGCAGTTCTCAGTGGCAAACCACAGACCTAAAAATGCACTATTAGAAAGCAGCCCATATAGAATTTGAGGACTGCTTCTCAGTTCCCAGAGAGGTCTTCCTGACCACCAGGCTACCCTTCTACTCTCTAACCTATTTCATTTTCTTTCCAACAATTATGAGTGCCTACAGTCATTTTATTTAGTTGGTAACTTCTGTTAGATCTTCTGTCTCCTTTCATTAGAAGGTAAGCTCCTTGCAGGTGGAGTTTTGTTCCATTTATTTCTGCAGTGCATGCCTGGAAGAGGGCCAGGCACAAGTATTGCTGCAAAGTATTTGATATGTGGCTCCCTCTTAGTTAATAACAAATGTCTACACTGTCTTCTTGTCCTAAAATACAACATCTGGGTAGAGACTAGAGTATATAGTGGATTTCCATTTGCTTTGTTTACCAAACAACGGAAAATACTTTCTTGAAATCTGTGAAAGCATATAGGTAACTCTGGAGCAGAACTGGGACAGCTATTGATTTGTTACAATATTTTTCAAATGATCACAATCTCTCTTTGGGGGACTTAACAGATTGTATATATCAGGATAAAAATAAGAGTTGTTTTATTAGGTAAACAGTAACTCCAAATGAATGTGATACTCCTCTTCATTTAACCCCTTAAAACTTTGTGAGCTCACAAATTGCGACATCCTGCCCCCTACTGGAAGAGAGAGTAACAACAAACAGTAACCAGTGAGAAAGCACTTCAAGCTTTTCTATTTGGAAACAAAAATTTTCTTTTTGCTAGAGTAAATTATGTGCTCAATTGCTTTCCCAATCCCCTATATTACTTTCTACTTCCAAAATAAACAGTGAATCAAGGGGAATATGAGGTGGCTACCAGTGAAATAGAAAAAGAAAGCCTATACATAGGACATGTTTTGAAAACAAATTATTTTTTCCCTGTAGAACTATTCTTAAAATGTGAGATGTTTAATAATTATCTCTACATAAACTCTCACCAGCTGGCATTCTCTTGAGGAATGTAATTGTAAGGGCTATCTAAGTTAAACTTCTAAAAAAATTTTTCTGAATATTAGAGGCAGCACATATACATATTTTATATTAACACATATTTATTTCAGTTTCTCTTTAACTCTTAATGGAGTAAATTTCATGTGTAATATTATAAATATAATATTATGATAACATATAAATATAGGCCCTGGATTTTAAAAATGTATCTTATAAAATATTAAGTTTATTTTATAGACAAGACTGATTAATTACACCTGACTTTTTTTCTTCATCAGATTTGTGCCTTCCATTTCCATAGGTCACACTACCAAACCCCTCATCCATGTGGAGATAAAGCAACCATCCCCAACCCACAATACTGTGCTCATCCAGATGACAACACCATCCTACAAACCAGCATTCCGAGCCCTACAGAGGACTTTTATCAATAATCTGCATTACATATTTTTAAGCATTAGCTAAATAAGCCAACTCTGCATTGATTTCAAGCAGATACTTCCAAAATCTTACTTAAAACATCTACTATGTGAGCAAGACAGTCTAAGAGACAAGTTCACTCAGGTATCTCTGAGTACATTTAAAACCTAATCTGTGGGGCTTCCCTGGTGGCGCAGTGGTTAAGAATCCGCCTATCAATGCAGAGGACATGGGTTCGAGCCCTTGCCTGGGAAGATCCCACGTGCTGCGGAACGACTAAGCCCGTGTGCCACAACTACTGAGTCTGCGCTCTAGACCTTGCGAGCCACAACTACTGAGCCTGCGTGCCACAACTACTGAAGCCCACGCGCCTAGAGCCCATGCCCTGCAACAAGAGAAGCCACCGCAATGAGAAGCCCGTGCACCACAACGAAGAGCAGCCTGCGCTTGCCGCACCTAGAGAAAGCCCGCACGCAGCAACAAAGACCCAACACAGCTAAAAATAAATAAATAAAATAAATTTTTTTAAAAAAAGCAATGTACTTAAATAAAAAATTTTAAAAAAACCTAATCTGTGCTTGGTTGCGACATTATAAAGCTAAGTGTGTATGCCTCTAAGTTCTAGGTGGATGCTGTTCCCCTAACTTTAAGACAGTGACACAAGAAGTTGCCTCATGGAGAATATATTCTTTCTTTTGCAAAAATGGAACCAAGTTTTTAATTTTCATTTTTTGATTATATTACCCAGACTAAGGCTACACTAAATGCATTTTTCTTAAAATCTGGGCAAGAAGAAGATTTTACCTCTTGGTGGACTCTTATTGGAGTGTAAGAAGAACCACTGTGGTTGACAGCATAAACTCTGGAGTCATATTGCCTGAGTTCAGATTTCAACTCTCATATACTAGCTATTGGGTTGGCCAAAAAGTGCATTTGGTTTTTAAGTAAAAATAAAAGACACATTTTTCATTTTCACCAATAACTTTATTGAACAACATATTCACCGTTTTGTTCCACTACCTTCTGCCATTTTTCAAGCGACTTCATAATTCCATCTTGCCAAAACTTTTTATCCTGTTGAGCAAAGAAATGTTCCAGGTGCCTTTTACAGTCTTCCAGGGAATTGAAATTTTTTCCATTAAGAGAATTGTGTGAAGACCAAAATAAATGGAAATCCAAAGGTGCAATGTCTGGTGAATATGGCGGATGAATCAGAACTTCCCAGCCAAGCTGTAACAGCTTTTCCTGCTCATCAGAGAAACACGTGGTCTTGTGTTATCCTGATGGAAGATTATACATTTTCTGTTGACTAATTCTGGACGCTTTTCACTGAGTGCTGCTTTCAGTTGGTCTGAGAGCAGTACTTGTTGGAATCAATCATTTGGTTTTCTGGAAGGAGCTCATAATAGAGGACTCCTTTCTAATCCCACCATATACACAACATCACCTTCTTTGGATGAAGACCAGAATTTTTTTTTTAATTTAATTTTATTTATTTTTTATACAGCAGGTTCTTATTAGTTAACTATATTATACATATTAGTGTATATATGTCAATCCCAATCTCCTAATTCACCCCATCATCACCACCCTCCCTGCCACTTTCCCCCCTTGGTGTCCATACATTTGTTCTCTACATCTGTGTCTCTATTTCTGCCCTGCAAGCTGGTTCATCTGTACCATTTTTCTAGCTTCCACATATATGTGTTAATATACGATATTTGTTTTTCTCTTTCTGACTTATTTCACTCTGTATGACAGTCTCTAGAACCATCCACATCTCTACAGATGACCCAATTTCATTCCTTTTTATGGCTGAATAATATTCCATTGTATATATGTACCACATCTTCTTTATCCATTCATCTGTCGATGGGCATTTAGGTTCCTTCCATGACCTGGCCTTTGTAAATAGTGCTGCAATGCACATTGGGGTGCATGTGTCTTTTTGAATTATGGTTTTCTCTGGGTATATGCCCAGTAGTGGGATTGCTGGGTCATATGGTAATTCTATTTTTAGTTTTTTAAGGAACCTCCATACTGTTCTCCATAGTGGCTGTATCAATTTACATTCCCACCAACAGTGCAAGAGGGTTCTCTTTTCTCCACACCCTCTCCAGCATTTGTTGTTGGTAGATTTTCTGATGATGCCCATTCTAACTGCTGTGATGTGACACCTCATTGTAGTTTTGATTTGCATTTCTCTAATAATTAGTTATGTTGAGCAGCTTTTCATGTGCTTCTTGGCCATTTGTATGTATTCTTTGGAGAAAAGTCTATTTAGGTCTTCTGCCCATTTTTTGATTGGGTTGGATTTTTTTAAATATTGAGCTGCATGATCTGTTTATATATTTTGGAGATGAGTCCTTTGTCTGTTGATTCATTTGCAAATATTTTCTCCCATTCTGAGGGTTGTCGTTTCATCTTGTTTGTAGTTTCCTTTGTGAAGACCAGACTTTGGTGTGATTGGTGGTGGTTCATTTCACTTGTCCCACAATCTCTTCTGTTCCACATTATTATATGGTGTCCATTTCTCACTGCCTGTCACAATTTGTTTAAAACAGAACGTTTTCATTACGTTTAAGTAGAGAATCGCATGCAGAAATACGGTCAAGAAGGTTTTTTCGCTTACGTGGAACCCAAACATCAAAGCGATTCACATAACCAAGCTGGTGCCAATGATTTTCAATACCCGATTTGCATATTTTTGAGTATGTCGGCTCTTTTCCTGTGTATAACATTGATCATTCTCAATTAATGTCTTGATTTAATCACTATCAACTTCACCTGGTCTACCCAACCATGGAGCATCATCCAGAGAGAAATCTCCAGCACGAAACTTCTCAAACCACTTCTGACATGTTCAATTAGTCACAGCACCTTCTCCATACACTGCACAAATCATTTTTTGCATTTCAGTTGCGTTTTTACCTTTCTTGAAATAATAAATCATAATATGCCGAAAATGTTGCTTTTTTCTTCCATCTTCAGATTAAAATGGCTACAGAAAAATTCACCAATTTTTAATTTTTTTAAATTATTTTTAAAAATAAATTTATTTATTTATTTTTTTGGCTGTGTTGGGTCTTCATTTCTGTGTGAGGGCTTTCTTTAGTTGCGGCGAGCGGGGGCCACTCTTCATCACGGTGCGCGGGCCTCTCACTGTCGTGGCCTCTCTTGTTGCAGAGCACAGTCTCCAGACGTGCAGGCTCAGTAGTTGTGGCTCACGGGCCCAGTTGCTCCGCGGCATGTGGGATCTTCCCAGACCAGGGCTCGAACCCGTGTCCCTTGCATTGGCAGGCAGATTCTCAACCACTGCACCACCAGGGAAGCCCCCAAAATTCACCAATTTTGATACGTCTTTTTTTTAAATGCACGCTGATATGACAGCTGTCACATACAATCTAACAAAATTGTTTTGAATGAAATTAAAGACAACTAAGTGCCACTAGAGCCACCTTATGGAAAAAACTGAATGAACCCGTTGGCCAATCCAATATGTTAACTTGGGCAAGTTATTTTAATCTTCCCTTGCCTCAGTTTACTCATCTGTAAAATGTGCGTGTTGATAATACCTGCCTCATAGGGTAGCTGTGGAAGTAAAAGAAACTCACACATAAAAAGACCCTTAGAACTGGGCCTGACACATAGTAAGCATTCAAGAGATGACAGTGACAACAAATTTGTTTCTGCATCTGACCCTGTTGACAGGAGGCTCAGAGCTAAGTGTATCCTCTCTTTTGCTATAACTGAGTCATCCCAGACACCTGCTTCTTCTGTCTCTCCCTTTTCTTAGATTTATTATAATTTCTCTGTTTTGTGTCACTTTTATTAACATAAACTGACTTTAAATATTTTAAGGAAATGAACAAAATTCAAATTATAAATAAGGTAGACTAAATTGAACTTGGTTTCTTTGGCCAATTATTTCAGACCAGGTTACTTAATCTGCCTTGTAAAATACTCTTAAATTAGGTCACATCAATTTCAGAGAGCACATTTTAGAATATGATTATCTTCCATTTGTAGGAAAGTCCAGAATTTAAAAATCTTATTTTCATATGAGGATACTTTGATGGTTCACAGTCCTGTTAATGGTTGAATAAATCCATATAAAGAGATACGTCTTGAAATGTCCAATGTGCTGATGGGTTTCCATGCCCATTGACACTCACATGGATAAGGAATGGAGTGCAGAGCAGCTATAGTCCACCAGCCCTAAGCTTGGAATAAAATGAAACCAAGCTTCCAGCAGAGTCCAAGTCCAGTAAAGAGTGTGAGAGGGGACCCAGTATAGAGTGCAAGTTTATCAGCACAGACTGATATGGTTTGCATGAGACTCTTAGACTCCTCCTGGGAGAAATGTGGATAAAACTTGTCAAAATGAATAGGTGTCCTTGGGACTTAAGCTCTCAAACACAAATGAGGAACAAAGCTGTCTTTACATCCTTGAGAGTGTCACTCCAGATAAATGGGGGTCATTCCTCAAGGGGTCTACTCTGGGTATGTAATTGCTGGGGATGGAATTTTAGGGCAGCATAACAAGAAGCATCAGTTTTATTGTTCTCTAACCAGCCCTAAGGAAGTATTTTAAGTTTCAGAAGGAAAGTGCCTGAAAATGAAAAAGTTGAAAAAGAGTTGAAACACAAGAGGTATTATCAGAAACTGATGGAACAAGGATATCCTACTGGAAGACACTGGGAGTTGTAATGGCAAAGGGTTACTACTAATAAAAGAAAAAAATAGCAAGAAACACATGTTATCATTGTTGACTATCAGCCAACTGAGTGTGGCTAAGGGAACCATTTAGGAGTACCCACAAGTGATGACTGAGAAATATTTTTAGGAGCGGAAAGAAAGAGAAAGT
The DNA here is from genome assembly GCF_002837175.3 of Physeter macrocephalus. NCBI lineage: Eukaryota > Metazoa > Chordata > Mammalia > Artiodactyla > Physeteridae > Physeter > Physeter macrocephalus. The sequence continues at coordinate 46,584,744 of NC_041232.1, read as the reverse complement.
GTAGGGATTCCAGTAGTTTTACTTTTGGGAGTCCATAAACAAATACTAATATCCTCGCTGTATTAGTATTAGAAAAATACTAATATTTTTCTCTCTTAGGCAGTGAAAGCTGGAGAGTAAATGTTGTTTACAGTATAAGACATGGGTACTGACCTCCAGGATTCATTGTTAAAAGACACAGACTTGCAATCTGAAGTCAGCTTTCCCCACACAAAATGGTAATTGTGCCCCATGCTACACTGAAACAGATCTGGGTTGTGAGAAGAGGAACTGAGAAGGAATCTTGTAGCACCAAAAGTGTTATTTGTAAAGTACATTTCGTGATCTCATATGGAAGATGGGGACAGGGGACGGTTACATCACAGAAAAAAATATTTAAAATTTTAACCAGATGGGTCTGTTTTCTAAAATTCATTCTTCCTATGGTACCAACAATGTGTCCCTTCTCTGCCCAGTCTCAGTAACCTTTGTCTTTTCCCTACTGAATTCTCCCCACTCCTCCACTCACCAAACTCAAATGTCTCCACCACTTATTAGATAATGCAATTCAGTACCCTCAATTCTGCATCTCATCATCTTCATCATCATGATCCTCATGATCATGAACAGAGCAAACATTATATGCACTTTTGTGTCCAACACTCTTCTAAGGATTGACTTATTTAATCCTCACAAGAACCCAGTGGGTTAGGTTTTATTTTTATCATTTACATTTTTATAGTTGAGGAAACTAAGGCATAGAGGTGAGGTAACTTGACAAAAATTACATAGATGGTATAGTTTGAGATGGAACAGGGCTTTCAGACGTAGGCAACTGAAACTCTAGCCTGTGCTCTTTGCCATGGACACTGCTTCTCACACCACAACATCCATAGTACTCAGCAAACAAAGGGTCTTAACAGGATACAGCTGCCCACAGGAAGCAATAAAAATCTATAAATTCCTTTTTCCACTACAAAATGTTAAATAATAAAATGGTTCAAAGAGCAACTGAACCTACCAAAGGGAGGGACTCTTCAGTAATGTCTTGACACAGTAAGTGAGTTGAGTTTTAAGAGATGCATAGAAGTTCAACAAGCAAAATATGGTGTTGTAGCTACAGGAAATGTTGGTGGTTGATGTTGGAATTGATGAGATTTTTGACTGGAGGACACATTTGAGGTATTAGAGATGAAGCTAGGGAAAAAAAAAGATTTAAGGCAAGATAATAACTTGGCTTTGAACACCAAAATTAAGTTATTAATTTTAGGTGATAGGAATTCAGAGATTTTTAGCAGGTGAATTATATAATCAAATCTATATTCTGGAAAATTCTGAGTGCACACTGAAGGACAAATTGGAAGGGAGTCAAAAAGTGTGGGGGGTGAGGGGTAGGACTGAGAGCAAAGAACCAAGTTAGGCTACTCTGCTCGTTAAAGCAACAGCCTTAATTACATTCTCAGTTCCAAATGCCCCAAAATATCTCCAATCCTTCCTTTTTTTCCTTCTTTCTTTCTTTCTTTCTTTTTTTTTTTTTTTTTTTTTTTTGGTAAAGGCAAGTGATTGCTACAATTCTACATCTCATCATCATCGCCTTCCTTTCCTTAGGCTTTTTTCTTTTAGTCCACATTTCCCTCTTGTGTTCTGGAAGAGCAAGATCATCAGAAAGCATTCTAAACCAATTTATTACCTTACTTCAAATCTATTTCCTTCTACTTCAAATTCCTAGACTTAGTTTCATTCATTCATTGGTTGAATAAACACTTGCTGTCAGTCTCCCAAGGCAATACAAGTCAAAGCAAAGATAAACAAATGGGACCTAATCAAACTTATAAGCTTTTGCACAGCAAAGGAAGCCATAAGCAAAACGAAAAGACAACCTACAGACTGGGAGAAAATATTTGCAAATGATGTGACTGAAAAGGGCTTAATTCCCAAATTATACAAATGGCTAATACAGCTCAATAACAAAAAAAAAAAACAAACAACCCAACCAAAAAATGGGCAGAAGACCTAAATAGGCATTTCTCCAAAGAAGACATACAGATGGCCAATAGGCACATGAAAAGATGCTCGTCATTGCCAATTATTAGAGAAAGGCAAATCAGAACTATAATGAGGTATCACTTCACACCAGTCAGAATGACCATCATCAAAAAATCTACAAACAATAAATTCTGGAGAGGGTGTGGAGAAAAGGGAACCCTCTTGCACTGTTGGTGGGAATGTAAATTGATACAGCCACTATGGAGAACAGTATGGAAGTTCCTTAAAAAAGTAAAAATACAATTGCCATATGATGCAGCAATCCCACTCCTGGGCATATATCTGGAGAAAACCATAATTCGAAAAGATACATGCACCCCAATGTTCACAGCAGCACTATTTACAACAGCCAAGACATGGAAACAACCTAAATGTCCATCGACAGATGAATGGATAAAGAAGATGAGGTGTATATGTGTGTGTGTATATATATGTATATATACACATGCACAATGGAATAGTATATAGTCATAAAAAAAGAATGAAATGATGCCATTTGCAGCAACATGGATTATCATATTAAGTGAAATAAGTCAGGAAGAGAAAGACAAATACCATATGATATCACTTATATGTGGAATCTAAAATATGACATAAATTAACTTATCTATGAAACAGACTCACAGACATAGAGAACAGACTTGTGTTTGCCAAGGGGGAGGGAGGGAAAGGGAGGGATGTATTGGGAGTTTGGGATTAACAGGTGCAAACTAGTATATATAGGATGGATAAACAACAAAGTCCTATTGTATAGCACAGGGAACTATATTCAATATCCTGTAATAAACAGTAATGGAAAAGAATACACACACACATATGTATAACTGAATCACTTTGCTGTACAGCAGAAATTAACCCAACACTGTGAATCAACTATACTTCAATAAAATAAATTTTAAAAAAATAAACACTTTCTGGGTATCTACTATCCAGTAGGCATATAAATCTATTCCTTCCTAATTTTCCTCTGCTTTAAGATAGATTGTTACCTTTTGGGGAGGGTTGACCTGTTGAGACCTTGAGACAAGTTTATAATAAAAGGTAGGACAGCAAATTGCCCACTGAAGGGAGCTCTCATGTGAAAAGATCAGATCTTCAGCTAGAACATGCTTGGCAAGATTTCTCTCCTCTCTCTTTCTCTTTTCTCAATGTCTTTGATCTTTGATGAATTTAGAAATATTTGAGAAGGCTCTGGGAGGTTAGAGATAATATGACCTTTGTCACAGAGAAGCAGACTGGAAACTTTGCAAAGAGGTCACCTGTGGGTACCCTAAACTTAAATGAAGTAATCTGTAGCCTGTAAACTAGATAATGTTTAGGTGATGATTTCTCTGTGTGAGCCTCAAGTCTTTTGAAAATCTCCTTTCAAAGTTCCAGCAGTCTCTATTATGGAAAGATACAAATAGTCTTATTTCCACACCTAGGCCTCACCATTGAAGAGGAAGAGTGCCCCCTTCAGGGAAGTGCCATGAAGACACAATTGCTTTAGAAAGTGAATCTTATAGAACCAAAAAATCAAGAACAGGGACTTCCAGTTTTACCTCTGACATGTAAAAAGCTTGGAAATTGTCTCTCCTATACTAATAACAAGAAAAAATTGAACATCAATGACTTTTCCTGGACCCATCAGAGAACTGAAGACTCAAGAGCAAAGAACTACCTAGTAATGTGGAAAGACAGCCAAAAATCGAGAGCCACAGCTGAGATCTGCTTTTCTGGAACAGCCACTGGCATAAAGTATCAGAATTACTTAAATGATCACTTTGACAAATTTTTGAAGGCTGAGCATGGACTAGCATGACAATGAGGATTGCATTCTTAGGAGAGTGGCCACAATCAGGGATCTATCTCGAGGACCCCCATCTGGATGTCATGGTAAAAGGTCCAAGCAACAGTCCTTTGTGGCTTAAGAAGAGGAAAAGAGTCATCACTGTGAAGCAAGGAACATTCTCCACAGCAACTGTCTCCTCTTCATGGGAAAAGACTTTACCAGAGCCATACCCGAACTGGGTGACAAACATTCCTCTTACTCTGTGCCCCCATTCTTCCTGTCTCAACTAAGGGTGGTGGGAAGCTCTACTATGGAGAAATAAATCCTTGTGAAGGCTCAGATCCAGAGACAAAGGCCCACTGAAAGACTGAGATTTAATCATAACATGATAGAATACTCCCCCTCCCACATACCTTACCACACCACTAACAGGGTTTCAGTATAACAACAGTGGACTACAGCTAAGCAAACTACAGGATGCATACTCTCCCTGAGAAGAACTTAAAGCCAAAATCAAGAGGAAAACAAAACAACAAAAACAAAAGCACTAGAGGAATTTGAAGCCTCTGACACCCACAGCTACAGCAAATGTTAAACACAGCCCAATGCCTAGACACGTGAAAATAAATCCTCACACTAAAAGCCTATTTACTTCAGTTCCCATGACCCAATAAAATATGTCTGGCTTTCAACAAATAATTACAAGACATGCAAAACATCAAGAAAAAACACAATTGGAAGAGACAAAGCAAGCATAAGAACCAGACTAATACAGTACAGATGTTAAAACACTCAGCAGATAGGAAATTTTAAATAAATAATAATCAATATGTTAAGGTCTCTAATGGATAAAAAAGAAAACAAGAGAGAACAGATAGGTAATGTCGACAGAGAGATGGAAATGTTAATATAGAATAAAAATTAATGCTAGAAATCAAAAAAATGGTAACAGAAATGGAACAGGTTTTGCTGGGCTCATTTGTAGACTGGATACAGATGAGAAAAAAAATACAGTGAGCTCAAAGATAGGACAATAGTACCTTCTCAAACTGAAATGCAAAGAGAAAAACAGAATTTTTGAAACACAAAATATCTAAGAAATGTGGGACAATTTTAAAAGGTATAACATATGCATAATTAGAATATCAGAAGGAGAAGAAAAGATAATAAAGTGGAAGAAATATTTGTATTAATAATGACTCAGAACTTTCAAAAACTAATAACAGAAACAATACCACAAATACAGGCAGCTCACATACAGGAATATAGAAACTGCAGGTTATCAAGCAGAAAAACATGGGGAAAAAAAACCTCCAAGGGACTTCTGGTTCATCACATAAGAAGCTTAGAAGTTGCCATTTCACACTAACAATAAGTAAAAAGCTGAACAAACTAAAAAATCAACAAGTCTTAGTTAGATCCTTAAGAGAAGTGAGGTCATAGGGCAAACCACTGCCTCCAAATTTGCAGACCGACAGTGAATACAGAGAATCACAACCAACTGCAGCAGAACCTCACAAGCAGAAAACCTGGTAGGAACCAGTGCCAGGGTAAGAAAACCTGACCGTCAATTAACAAGTTGCTAGAGGCTCACTGTGGACAAGTCTGAGAGTTAGGAACTCCAAGGAGACACCTCACACTTAGGTGAGTTATATCTCCAGGAGGTTTACCAGGTCCTCACAGTGAATTTCTGAGAAAATTCGCCATGTGCTTCCAGCAGTGGGGAGGGAAAAGGAACCATTTTGAGATATACCAGAGCATTCTTTTCTTCGTAATTAGATCTGCCTTCAGGAGGAACTATTTCACCAAATCCTAGCCTGCTGGGGTTTTGTCACAGCCTAAACAACTCCTGTCCACTCCAGCAATCTTGTCCCATCTAAGAGGGGAGAGATCTGAGAAGCAAATGTGAAGTTCCCAATCCAGAGGCACAGGCTCGTTAAAAGACTGAGACTTATTATTTTTTTAATATATAAATGTTTTATTTTTTGAATTTTACTTTATTTTTATTAGATAGCAGGTTCTTATTAGTTATCTATTTTATACATATTAGTGTGTATATGTCAATCCGAATCTCCCGTCATCCCACCACCACCACCACACCCTGCTTTCCCCCCTTGGTGTCCATACGTTTGTTCTCTACATCTGTGTCTCTAAAAAAAAAAAAGACAAGACTGAGACTTAATCATAGGACTATGGAAGGCTTCCCCTCCCCCTACCTCACACCATATCACTTAGGGTCTACTTAACAACAGTTCCTTTTACCCAGTAAATCCGTTCTAGTGATTAAGAAAAAAATTAACAATACATACTAAAAGGCAAAAAAACACAGTTTGAAAAGGCAGAGCAAGCATCATACCAGACATGGCAGGGACATTGGAATTATCAGATTGGGAATTGAAAACAACTCTGATTAACATGCTTAGGATTTTTACTGATAAAGTAGACAGAATATAAGAACAGATGGGCAATGTAAACAGAGAGAAAAATATCCTAAGAAAACACCAAAAAGAAATGCTAGAAATAAAAAGAAAATACTGTAACAGAAATGAAGAATAATTTTCATAGGTTTATTAGTAGACTGGACATGACTGAGGAAAGACTCTCTGAGCTAGAGGATATATCAATAGAATACTTGAAAACCAAAAAGCAAAGAGAACATAGACTGAAGAATAGAATATCCAAGGGTTGTGAGACAAACTATAAAGTTATAACATACTCATACCAGAGAAGAAGAAAGAGGACCAGAAGGAATATTTGAAACAAGAATGATTGAGAATCTCCCCCAATTGATGTCAGATACCAAACCACAGATCCAGGAAGCTCAGAGATTAAGCAGAATAAATGCTAAAAAAAGCTATACCTAGGCATATTATCTTTGGACTACAGAAAAAAATCAAAGATTATTTTAAAAATCCTAAGAGAAGCCAGAGGAGCAAATATAAGAATTACATCCAACTACTCCACAGAAATCATGCAAGGAAGAAGAGAATGGATTGAAATATTTAATGTACTTACAGAAAAAAATCTCACCAACTTATAATTCTGTACCCAACAAAATTATTCTTCAAAAGTGAAAGAGAAATAAAGACTTTCTTGCCAAACAAAAATTGAGGGAATTTGTTACCAATAGACATGCCTTGCAAGAATTGTTAAAAGAAATTGTTTAGAGAGAAGGAAAATGATATAGGTGGAAACTCAGATCTACATCAAGAAAGGAAGAGCACTGGAGAAGGAGTAAGTGAAAGAAAAATTAAAATCCTTCATATTTCTTATTCCTAATTGATCTGACAACAGTTTGCTCTAAATATTATAGCAACAATGTATTTGATTCTGTATGCTTATGTATAAGTGAAATGAATGAAGGCAATGATACAAAGGATGATAGGGAGGAATTAGGGTTATTTTGTTATTATGAGGTTCTCAGATTAAGTGGTGTAATGTTATATGAAAATGGACTTGGATCAGATATACACATATATTGCAAACGGTAAGACAACACTTAAAATATTTTTAATAAAAAGAAGTATACATGGTATGTTAAGAAAGGAGAGAAAATGGAATTATGAAATGCTCAGTTAAAACCACAAAAGCCAGAAGCAGAGTAGAAGATAAAAACAGAAACAGATCATGAGAAACAAATAGAAAACAGTAAAAAAAATATGGTTGATATTAATTCCACTCTATCAATAATCACACTCCAATGGTCTAAATGCACCAATTCAAAAACAGAGATTGCCGGAGTGGATCAAAAAACACAACCCAACTATTTGTTGTCTACAAGAGCCTCCTCTAAATACAAAGACATATGTTAATTAAAAGTAAAGGGATGGGGAACAATATACCATGCTAACACTAGTCAAAAGAAAGGAGTGGCTATGTTAATTTCAGGCAGAGCAGATTTAGAGCAAGGAAATTTATCAGATCTACAGAGGGATGTTAGAGAATGACAAAGTGGTCCATTTTCCAAGAAGACAGAACAATCCTTAATGCGTATGTTGCCTAACAACAGAACGTCAAACCATGTGAGGCAAAAATTGATAGAACTACAAGGAGAAATAGATGAATCTACTATTATAGTTGGAGATCTCAATATCTCTCTCTCAGAAATGAACAGATTCAGCAGGCAGAAAATCAGTAGGACAAGTTGAACTCTTATAGTACCATCAATCACCTGCATTGATATAATTGACATCTATAGACTACGTCATCCAACAACAGTAGAATACACATTTTCTCAACCTCACATGAAACATTCAGCACAGTAGACCACATTCTAGGCCATAAAACATACCACAATAAATTTTAAAAAATAGAAATCAGAATATACATGCTGTTAGACCACAGTGGAATTAAACTAGAAACCAAAAACAGAAAGATTGCTAGAAAATCCCCAAATACCTGGAGAGTAAACAACGCAGTTCTAAATAATGCATAGGTCAAATAAGAAATCAAGCTATTAAAAAATACTTTGGACTCAACGAAAATTTCAAAAATTTATCAAATTTATCAAAATTTGTGGGATGCAGTGAAAGCAGTGTTTATAGTGAGATTTATAGCATTAAATGTATATATTAGAAAAGGAGATTGACCCCAAATCAAAAATCTAGGATTACATCTGAGGAAACTAGAAAACAACCAAATTAGATCCAAAGCAAGCAGCAGAAATTAAAAATTAGAACAGAAATCAATGAAATTAAAAATAAAAAATCAATAAAGAAAAATCAACAAAACCAAAAGATGCTGCTTGGAAAGATCAGTAAAACTGACAAGTCTTTAACCAAGGTAACTAAGAAAAAAAAAGAGAAGATGCAAATTACTAATGTCACAAAGAAAACAAGGGACACCACTACAGATCTCATAGACATCAAAAGGATACAAAAGAAATACTATTAAAGACTCTATGCCAAAAGATTTTGATAACCAATGAAATAGATCAATTCTCTGAAAGACAATATCTGCCAAGATTCACACAAGAAGAAATAGGTGATCTGAATAGGTCTTTATCTATTAAGGAAACTGAACTGATAATTTAAAACCTTCCATAACAGAAAGCGTAAGGCACATATGGGTTCCTTGGTGAATTTTACCACATTTAAGGAAGGAATTATAAGAATTCTTTACAATCTCTTACAGAAGATAGAAGCAAAGGGAATACTTCCTAACTCATTCTGTGAGGCTAGCATTTTCCTAAAACTAAAGCCAGAAAAAGATATTACAGAAAAGTAAACTGCAAACCAGTATCTCTCATGAGTATAGATGCAAAAATCAACAAATTATTAGCAAATCAAATCCACAATGTGTATAAAGAATTACTCACCACCATTAAGAGTGATTTAGTCCAGGTATGCAAGACAGTTTCAGCATTCAAAAGTCAATTAATGTAATTTATCACATCAATAGGCTAGATAAAAATTACACGATCACATAAATAGATGCAGAAAAAGCATTTGACAAAATTCAAAGCCCATTTATAATACTCTGAGTAAACTGAGAATAGAGGGAAACTTTCTCAACTTGATAAAGAGTATCCACAAAAAACCTACAGCTAACATCATACTTAGTGGTCAAAAACTTGAAGCCTTCCCATAAGATAAGGTTCAAGGCAAGGATGTCCCCTCTCACCACTCCTTTTCAACATTATATTAGAATTATTTGCTAACACAATAAGGCAGAAAAAGGAAATAAAAGGTATACAAATTGGGAAGGAAGAGAAAACTATTTGCAGATGACAGGATCGTCTATAGAAAATCTGAAAGAAGCAACAAAAATACTACTGGAACTATTAAATAATTACAGCAAGGTTTCAGAATATAAGGTTAATTAATATACAAAATCAATGAATAAGTAGAGTTTGACAATAAAAATACCTTCAAAATGAAATTCAAAATGAAAAAATTTTCAAAATTTTCTTCAAAATAAATATTTAGGCATAAATCTAACAAAATATGTTCAAGTTCAATATGAGAAAATCTCTGATGGAAGAAATTAAAGAAGAACTCAATAAATAGAGAGACATTCCATGTTCAAGGAAAAGATGACTCAGTAGTGTCAATAAGTCAGTTCTTCCCAGGTTGATCACCATCTCAATCGAAGTCCCATCAAGTTCTTTTATGGATATCAGCAAACTGATTCTAAAGTTGTTTATGGAAAATCAAAAGACCCAGAATAGCCAACACAATATTGAGGAAGAACAATGTTATTAGACTGACACTACTTGACTTTAAGACTTATAAATCTACAGTATTCAAGACAGTGTGGTATTGTCAAAAGAATAAGCAAACAAATGGAACAAAATAGCCCAGAAATAGATGCCTCAGTCAACTGATCTGTGACAAAGAAGGAAAAGCAGTGACAGTGAAAGATTGACAGTGAAAAGATTCTCTTTTCAACATGTGGTGCTGGAGCAACTGGGCATCTGTGTGTAAAAAAATAAAATAAATCTAGACACAGATCTTGTAACTTTCACAAACATTAACTTAAAAGGGATCACAAACCTAAATGTAAAATGTGAAAAAACACAGTTCCTAGAAGGTAACATAAGAGAAAATCTAGATGACCTTGACAAGGCAATGACTCTTTAGATACAAACAAAGACATAATACGTGAAAGAAATAATTGATTAATTGGACTTCATTAAAAGTTAAAACCTTCTGCAATGTGAAAGACATTGTCAAGAGACTGAAAAGGCAAGCCATAAACCAGAAGAAAATATTTGCAAATGACATATCTGATAAAGGATTGTTAGTCAAAGTATACAAAGAACTCAAAACTCAACAATAAGAACACAAGGAACCCAATTTTAATAATGAGCCAGAGACCTTAAGAGACATATCACCAAAGAAGATAATGCAGATGGCATATAAGCACAGGAAAAGATGCTCCATGTCATACGTCATTAGAAAAATGCACATTAAAACAATGATATACCACTACACAATTTTAGAATGGCCAAAATCTTGAACATTGACAACACCAAATGCTGATCAGGATGAGGAGCAACAGGAACTCTCATTCATTGCTGGTGGGAATGCAAAATAGTGCAGCCACTTTGCAAGACAGTGTGGGAGTCTGTTACAAAACTAAACGCATCTTACCATACAAGTCAGTAATTGAGATCATTGGTATTTACCCAAACGAGTTGAAAACTTAAGACCATGCAAAACCTGCACACAGATATATATAGGAACACTATTCATAACTGCCAAAACTTAGAAGCAACCAAGATGTTCTTCAGCAGGCAAATGGATAAATGGTGGTACATCCAGACAAAGGCATATTATTCAGCACGAAAAGGAAATGAGCCTTCAAGCCATGAAAAGACATGAAGAAATGTAAATGCATATTACTAAGTGAAAGAAGCCAATCTGAAAAGGCTCCATAATGTATGATTCCAACTATATGACATTCTGGAAAAGGCAAAACTATCAAGACAGTAAAAAGATCAGTGGTTGCCAGATTATTAGAGGAAAGAGAGGGATTAAAAGGTGGAGCACAGAGGATTTTCAGGGATTTTTTAGTAGGGAAATTACTCTGTGTGACACTGTAATGGTGGATACATATCATCATAAATTTATACAAACCCATAGAATGTACAACACCGTGTGTGAACTGTAATGTAAATTATGGACTGTGGGTGATAAGATGTGTCAGTGTAGGCTCATCAGTCATAACAAATGCATCACTACATGGGGGATGTTGATATGAGAGAGTCTATGCATGTTTGTGGACTGGGGATAAATGGGAAATCTTGGTATCTTCTGCTCAAAATTGCTATAACCCTAAAACTACTGTAAAATGTAAACTCTAATAAAAACAAACAAAACTACAGGTAGGCATACATTTTAAATATGAAAGAAAACCAAAGACAAAGAGTAATTCTTGAAATGAGCCAGGGAGGTGCAGAAGTACCTTATCTATAGAGGAGCAGCAGAAAGAAGTAAAGCAGACCTCTCATCAGAAGCTAAGCAAACAAGACAATAATGAGTGAAATCTTCAAATTTTAAAGAAAACAAACCCAACCTATAATTTTATATCCAGGAAATTTTTTCTTCAACAATGAAGAAGAAATAAGACTTTCTCAGGAAAAAATAAACAAAACCAGAAACGGATGCAAATCATCACCAGCTGACCAGTTTTTAAGAAATGTTAAAAGAAGTTCTTCAAGGAAAGGAAAATTACATAGGTCAGAAATTTTGATCTAGATCAAGAAAGGAAGGGTACTAGAGAAGGAAAACTTGAAAGTAATTTTTTCTTAATTAATTTAAAATATAATAGTTCAAAATAGTTTAAAATAATAATAATAATAATGTATCAAGTCATCACAGCATATGGATAAGTGAAATGAATGACAAAAAGGTTATAAGGTCTGGAGGTTCTACCTATTATTCCTTCATTGCACAAAAAATGATAGAGTGTTATTTGAATGTGGTCGTAGAGTAATTTAAAATGTCACAGTTTGGCATAGTCCTATGAAATTCTTTACTGTGTTTACTCTAATGATATCATCTAGGACCTTATTCTTTACAATAAGAAGTGCCCTCTCTATGACAACCAACGGGTGACAGCTCTCAGCATCGGATATAATTTTTCTTCCCATAGGAACTGATTGATATAAATTTTGGATCCTCTAAATCATGCACTTTTTGGTGTTTCTCTGTTTGCATCATCCCCTGAAAGGCCTTCATGGCATGTCTTTTGGCCACTAAACCACACTATGCTGAAATCATCTTACATAAACTCCTTTTGCCTCATTCTTTCTTTGTTTTCTTTTTCCATTTATTTTTACCATGCTATAATCTGTAGATCTTTGTAAGCTACCTTAAAACCTTTTAAAATAAGATAAAGTAAAACAAACAAATGAATCAGTACTGTTCAAAGTATAATCCTGAGGAATACTAGAACAAATTATAGCTGCCACAGAGTAAACCAAATGGCATTTATCCTTTCGATCACTGATGAAGTTATTTAGTTTCATAGTTGCCTCAAGGTCTTTGAACCATACTGAGGGAGCAATAATGTCACAATGGTTTCGTCATCTTTTGATATACTTTTCTTATGTCACATAGTCATTATAGTACTTGTCACTTCGAAAAGCATTAGTTAACTGCCAGCAAAATAACAAGGATTATTACTGTGATGTGGTTTACACTCGTCATTTCTCAGAAATATAATCCTAGAGCTGGAATCTATTTCAAAGGATCATTTGTTCTAGTCTCTGCTGTGAGTTGATGATTATTTGCAAAGCTCCCAATTACAGAAACCCTGCAGGTTCTCCTAGAACTTTTGAAAGATCTTTACACTTTCTTCTGCCAATGAACTCAGACTGAATATCAAACATTTTAATTTAAAAATCTTTCCTTATCTACAGTACATATTTTAGTGTTCCTTGAAAACATGATTAATAAACAATTCCTATTTCTTGGAAATGGCTATTAGAACTCTTAGTTGAAGGCAAAGAGAAAAAAAGTACTCAAATTTCAAAGAAATATATGAAAATTGAGGTCAGACTACTCTTGGTCCCGGGTTTATTAAGAAACAACCTCAGAAGGCTATGGTACCACTGTAGCATCGTCCCAGGTCCCCCTCACCTTCCTCTAGGCTCTATAAGAGGAAATATAGGGCTTGCACAGAAAGAGACAAATCTTTGGTCCTGAATCATTGGCCTGTGGCAAAGTGTCATGCTGCCTGCATGCCTTGCACGCACCCCCTCCCACAAACCATGAGAGAGGCGCTGTTTGAAATAATACTTCATGAAGACTGAGGATGCCTACAAGGGGAGGATGAAATCTCATTCCCTACTTGGAAGTGTGCTTAAGGTATCATCAACTGTGTCATCTCCAATGACAGGGACTCCTGATTTGCCCTGGTGAGCTCATCCTAGCTTGCCTTGAGAACAACGCCAGCTCATTTTTGTATCCTGCTTCCACCATCAAGAAAGTTAAAAACTGCATGAAATCAATACAATATCATTTACTAGTAAATATATGATTTATAGAAGGTTTTTGAGGAGACAGAAGAGGACAAATTGCTAATCTCAAGGAGGGGTGATATAGTGAAGAGTGTTTCCCCAATTATGAAATCCTTGGATTTCATTTTCAGAGATGATCTTGTGGGACTATTGTTACATGAGGAACATATTGGGAAGTGTGGCTTATTAATTTAACTTATTAAAATCAGTCATAAGAGAAGAATGTCCATCCACAGCTCACCATTACTATTTAATAGGTTTACATTTTAATCAATGAAATAAGACCAATGAAACCAAAATTAAAAAGCATAATTATTGGAAAGGAGATCAAATTATCTGCAGATGATGTGATCATATAGCTAGAGAATTCATGATGATAAATTACAAAAGTCTTAGAATTAAGAAGAAAGTAAAATAAACTCTTAAGTACAAGAAAAATGCTCAACTATTAATAACTTTTTACATATAAGCAATAAAGAACTAAAGACTACAGAGAAAATATTTAACGAGAAAAATATTAAAAATAACTTAGAATATCTCAAAGAGAAATGTACAGATCCCTTATAAAGAAGGCTGTGCAGTCTTGCTAAGAGATTTCTTTAAGTGTTTGAAACAAAATTTAAAATATTCCACATTACTGCATAGAAAGGTAATACGATAAAATGTTAAATCTTTCCAAATTAATTTATAGGTTTAATGCAATTAAGATAAAAATGTACAGGGAATTTTTTGGTAACTGGATGAAATTGTTTTAAAGTTTCTGTAGCTGATCAAACAAGTAAGAAATTAAATTTTTGGAAAAAATAATATACCTTTCACTATCAAATATGAATACAGATCACAATCCTTCACTAATTACAGCGTGGTATTGACAAAAAAGGAAACAGGTAGATTAATGTGATAAAATGTATGAGGCTCTGAAATAGTAATTAATACAACTTCATAAATAACAAAGGAATCATCAGAAGTAAATGGGGAAATATCAGTATTCAACAGATGATGTTGAAAGAATTGACTAAATATATGGAACAATCAAGTAGAGATTTTTCCTCACATGATGCAACAAAACAAATTCCAGAGTTTAAGGAAAGTATTTTTAAAAGTAAAAAAGAAGTAAACAAATTTTAGAAGAACATGTCTGTTGCGGGGGTGGGTACTTTTCTACTTAAGACTCTCACACAAATGAAGAATCCAATCAGCCTATGTAAAAAAAGCAGCTTTATGGTCTGGTATACTATAGAAATCTGCATATAGATCCATGAACAGGAAATGAGATATAGCTGGTCCTCACAAGGAAAATCACTGGAAACAAAATATCAGGTCCTGTGTCTTGTTTCTCTTCTTCTAAGGGTAACACAAGTTTTTACCCTGGTGCTCCCCACGTGTATCTGTTGTTTTTCTCTTTCTAGACCCTTCCTTGTATCTCTAATCCCGGTTCATTTCAGTGGACTTCCTCCATATGCAACATAACTATCAGCTCAATTTCCTGCTAATGACCTGCAAAAATTCTGAGTTTCTCTTTCATATTACTAGAAAGGAATAATATGATTTAGCTGTTAAAATAGAGGTTAATATCTCCAGATCTTCCTCTCCTCAGCCAGCCTATTGTTTTCCCTGTCCAAAAGTCTTACCTTGTCTGCCACGGAAGTTTTAATTAGCAGAACTACAGTGCTTATATTTACAAACCAGCTTAGAATAAAAAGGGCTGTTTGAAAAAAACAGAAATTGAAAAGCTTCAGTTGTTTATTTCATTTTCAACTCCTGATCCTGAGGAGAATTACAATCGGTGCTTCTAACTACAATCATAATTGTAATTTAAAGGCAATCATTTTTAACGGATACATTTGCTCCTTGTTGTTATTTATGAGTTATTTTACATAAACTTATTTAGAAGTAAAAGAGGATTTGGTGACATCAAATTTCTAACAGTTCATTTTAGAACAGATAGAATTTTAGAGTTAGAATTAAAGAAACAGGCAAACAAACAAACACAAGTTTCCACTCTGATCTTTTGTCCCTCCCTCACCCCTGTTGTGATCATCTACCAGTTTTCTGGTCAGTCTCCTTCATATATTTTAGACTAAGGCACCTGGTTTTATGTCTTTCTCTACATCCTCACATTCTGTCATCCTTGGTGATATTAACATCAACATGGACCACCCACTCAATGACCTGGATGTTCAGGTCACTCTGGTTCTTGACCTCCTTGTGCCCAGTGATTCTTTCCCTTCCACCTAAGCCTCCAACGTCGTGGTCACAGGCTGGCTCTTATCATGTGACAGTGTACTACCTCTAAAATAACAAATTCAAGTATCCCACTCCCTCACCCAAACTCCTATCTTTCCAACAAGTCACCACTCACTCTATCCACCCCACCCAACATTCCTATCCCAAACTGCAGCCATGACTTGAACTCATTAGGACTTCCAGGTCCTTGACCTCTTTCCTTTTTTCCAAACCTTCATACTTTCCCTTTTACATTATGTAGCTGAGATCTCTTCAGTGATCATTTGAATAAATTTTTGCAACTAGCTTAATAACTTAATTCACTGGTCCATCATCTTTTTCATCATAGCCATTGGGTAAAACCCCAACCCTAGGTTATTATTATATATATATAATTTATTTGTGGTTGCATCAATGAGGCCAGGAGCTGGTGGAGAAAGTCACATTTAATGGAAGAGTAGCTCCACAACAAATTCAGGAATGCCGGCTTCAAATGGCGCTCAAAACTACAAAGAAGAACATTTATATTATGAGCTCACTCTCTTATTCTCCACAATGACTTTACATAATTAAAAAATCCAGCTCCCCACATTTATATATTCATTCTCATATTCTCTCTACACTTATCCCCGTCTCTCACTCTTCAGTCTTTCAATTCTCTCTCTAATCCTCTAATGGAACACACATATATTTTTATTGCATTTCTTATAGTTATAAATTATAGAAACAAATTATATTAACATAAATATTTATTATAAATTACATGAATTATGAAAAGAGATCAAGATAGCAGAGTAGGAGAATGTGGAACGCAACTCCCCCCATGAACATACCAAAAATACATCTAAATGTGGAACAATTCTCACTGAAAACTCTAGACTAGCAGAAAGACTCCTGTACAACCAAGGTTGTAAGAAAGATCCACACAGCACTGGGTAGGAAGAAAAGAGAAGTGATTAGGACAGGACCTGTACCCTGGGAGGGGACTCAGAGGAAAAGGGAAATTACACTGTTGGAGATCTCCTCTGGGGAGTGAGCAGTTCAAGCCACATTTTATGTGCCCCAGCCCTTGGGTTCGACAGAGGGAAGACAAGAACCCTTAGCTGGTTAGAGGGCCAGTGAGACTAACAGGAGAGCTGTTAGAAGCCTAGATTCTTCTTGTGAGGAGTGCATGGATGCTTGCTCGCTTCCAAAGCGGGGTAGAGAAGGCAGATTGAAAACTTCATATGTGACTTCTGGTTTCCCATCACTGTCCCGGCATGTGGCCCAGCCTGAGCCCAGTGAACGCACCAGCCCTGCTGGCTTCACGATGCAGCTCCACACTGGGCCTAGGACTGCCAAGGCCAAGGAGAGACCTCAGCTGTGAGACACAGAGGCAGCTCAAACCCAAAGTGGCATCTGAGCAGGGCAGGGGCAACCGTTATTGGTGCTTACAGAGGTAGAGCATCAGAAGAAGTTCAGGTCTTGGACCCTGGCCACACTGCCATAGGCTGCACCCCAACCCATGCCAAGAGACCACACAGGCCCCACCTGCTCTGTGGTGCAGCTCCACACCAGTGCGAGGGTGCCAGTGCTAGGAGGGGGGAGAACACAAACTTAAAGGGAAAAGAGCCAGCTCAGACCCTACTCTCAGGGCTTCTGCTCCAGCAGCTTGGGACCTGACCCCAACCCAGATAAGGCAGTACAGCCACTGAGCAGAGGGGAATCCTTAGCTCGCACCTGGCTTTGGCCCTAACCCCTCTGTCTCCAGCCCCACATCCTACCAAAGTGATAGCTGCCAGCACACCCTGAGGAAAGACGTGACTTGTGTTTACGTCAAATTCAGCTCTCTCACCAAAGCCACTGGGCACACGCAGGCTGTATATCATGCTCCCACATAAGGAAACCCCTTCAAGACTGCAATAGGTAACTCTATCACCTATTTTCATAGAGACAGAGAAAGTTAAGCAAAATGAGAAGACTGAAGAATTTGTCTCATTTGAAAGAACAAGAAAAACCCCTGCAAAATAATTAAAAAACTAATGAAACAGAAATAATTTACCAAAAAACAATTCAAAGCATTTTTTCCAACCACAGCAGTATGAAACTAGAAATCAGTTAGTTACAGGAAGAAAAGTGGGAAAAGCACAAAATACCTGGAGAATAAACAACATGCTACTAAAAAACCAATGGCCCAAAAATGAAATCAAAGAGGAAATCAGAAAACATCTAAAGATAAATGAAAACGGAAATACAGGACACAGCAAAAGCAGTTCTAAGAGGGAAGTTTATAGCAATATAGGTCTATTGCAAGAAACAAGACAAATCTCAAATAAACAACTGAACTTACCATCTAAAGGAATCATAAAAAGAAGAACAAAGCCCGAAGTCAGTAGAAGGAAGGAAAATTATTTCCTCAACAGAGAGGAAATAAATAAAATAGATAAAAAACAATAGAGAGGATCAATGAAACAAAGAGCTGTTTTTTAAAAAGTTAAAAAAATATGATAAACCTTTAGCCAGGTTCATCAAGAAGAAAAGAGAGGACCTAAATAAACAAAATAAGAAATGAAAGAGTAGAAATTATCACAGATACCACAAAGATCCAAAAATTCCAAAGAGAATACTATGAAAAGTTATGTACTAACAGATTGGACAAACTAGAAGAAATACTTAAATATCTAGAAACATATAACCTGCCACAATTGAATAAGGAAGAAATAAACCATTTGAACAGACCAATCACTAGTACTGAAATTGAATTTGTAAATTTAAAAACTCCCAGCCAAAAAAAGTTCAGGACTGGATGGTGTCACAGGGGAATTCTACCAAATGTATAAAGAAGAGCTAATACCTAACCTTCTCAAACTGTTCCAGAATATTGAAGAGGATGGAACACTCCCCAAATTCAGGCCATTACCCTGATATCAAAACCAGACAGACACCAGAAAAAAGGAAAATTACAGGTCAATATCTCTGATGTATATAGATGCAAAAATCCTCCACAAAACACTAGCAAACCAAGTTCAATAATTTATAAAAAGGATCATACACCATGATCAAGTGGGATTTATTCCAGGGATGCAAAGTTGATTCAATATTCACAAAATCAATGTGATACCCCACATTAACAAAAGGAAGGATAAAAAATTGCATGATCATCTCAATATACACAGAAAAAGCACTTGACAATATTCAACATCCATTCATGATAAAACCTCTCATCAAACTTGGTATAGAGAAACATATCCCAACATAATAAAAGCCATTTATGACAAACCCACAGCTAACATTATACTCAACTGTGAAAAACTGAAAGCCTTTCCTCTAAAATCAGGAACAAAACAAGGATTCCCACTCTTGCCATTTCTATTTAATGTAGTTTGTAAGTCCTAGCCACATCAATCAGATAAGAAAAATAAATAAAAGCCATCCAAATTAGAAGGGAAACGTAAAACTGTCACTATTTGAAAATGACATGATACTATATATAAAAACCATAGTCTCCACCAGAAAACTATTAGAACTAATAAATGAATTCAGTAAAGTTGCAGGATACAAGATTAATATACAGAAATCTGTTACTTTTTATACACTAATAATGAACTATTAGAAAGAGAAAGCAAGAAAACAATCCCTTTTTTAAATGCATCAAAAAGAATAAATACCTAGGAATAAATTAACCAAGGAGATGAAACACCTATACTCTGAAAACTATAAAATCCTGATGAAGGAATTTGAAAGTGATACAAGGAAATGTAAAGATATCCCACATTCTCGAATAGAAGAATTTAAATTGTTAAAATGTCCATATTATCCAAAGCAGTCTACAGATTTCATGCAATATATATCAAAATACCCATGACATTTTTCACAGAAAAAAAAATCTTAAAATTTATATGGAGCCACAAAAGACCCTAAATTTCCAAAGCAATCTTGAAAAAAAAGAACAAAGCTGGAGATATCATGTTCCCTGACTGCAGACTGTACCACAAAGCTACAGTAATCAAAACAGCATGGTACTGGCATAAAAACAGACACATAGATCAATGCAACAGAATAGAGAGCCCAGAATCCATGCACTTATGGTCAATTAATCTACAACAAAGGAGGCGAGAATGTGCAATGGACAAATACAGTCTCTTTGTAAGTGATGCTGGGAAAACTGGTCAGCTACATGTAAAAGAATGCATTCAGAACATTTCCTCACACCATATACAAAAATAAACTCAAAAAGGATTAAAGATCTAAATGTAAGACATGAGACCATAAAACTCCTGGAAGAGAATATAGGCAGAACACTCTTTTCATAAATCGTAGCAATATTTTTTTGAATCTGTATCCTAAGGCAAAAGAAATAAAAGTGAATGAAAACCTAAAACAAATAGGACCTAATTACACTTTGCAAAGCAAAGAAAGCCCTTGACAAAATGAAAAGACAGCCTAAGAAATGGGAGAAAATATTTGGAAATGATATGACCAATAAGGTGTAAATACCCCAAATATATAAACAGCTCCAAAACTCAATATCAAAAACAAACCCATCAAAAAATGGGCAGAGGCTCTAAATAGACATTTTTCCTAAGAAGACATACAGATAGTCAAAAGGCACATGAAAAGATGCTCACATTGTTAATCATCAGAGAAATGCAAATCAAAACCACAATGAGAAATCACCTCACACCTGTCAGAATGGCTACCATCAAAAAGACCACCAGTAACAGATGTGGATGATGTGGAGAAAAAGGAACCCTCCTGCACTGTTGGTGGGAATGTAAATGGGTGCAGCCACTATGGAAAACAGTAAGGAGGTTCCTCCAAAAACTAAAAATAGGACCAACCTATGATCCAACAATTCCACTCCTGTGTATATATCCAAAGAAAATGAAAACACTAATTCTAAAAGAAACATGTGCCCCTATGTTCATAGCAGAATTATTTATAATAGCCAAGATAAGGAAGCAAGATAAGTGTGCATCAACAGATGAATGTATAAAGAAAGAGTTGTGATATATATATATATATATATAAAACAGAATACTACTCAGCCATAAAAAAGAATGAAATTTTGCCATTTGCAACAACATGGATTGACCTAGAGAGTATGCTTAGTGAAATAAGTCAGAGAAAGACAAATACACTGTTATCACTTACATACGAATCTAAAAAATAAAACAAATGAATGTATATAACAAAACAGAAACAGATTCACCAGTATAGAGAACAAACTAGTAGTTACCAGTGGGAAGAGGGAAGGAGGGGAGGGGCAAGATATATACAAACAGCCATGTATCTAGTAAATAAGCAAGAAGGATACATTGTTCAGCACAGGGAAATATAGCCATTATTTTGTAATAACTTTAAAGTTAGTATAATCTAAAAATATTGAATCACTATACTGTACACCTGAAACTAAAATAACATTGTAAATCAACTATACTTCAATAAACATAATTATATGAATTATTATAAATTATATGCTATGAATTATATGAATAATTTATAATAATTCTGTGAGAATTTTTATAATAAAAATCTACTCATTAGATTGCTCGCGAGGGTAAGGCCACACCTGATTGTTTACCGTTCTATCTCTACTGACTGTTGAAGCACCTGACAATAGTAGAGACTCCAAAAATTTATATTGATAGAATAAACAAACACGTACACTTCAGTAAACACATTAAGTCACTTTAAAAATAGCTTCAAATACTCGGTATGCCATGACAAGAATTGTGCTCATACTGAACTATCTTCCGTATATGTCTGGTATAATATGTGTGGACTGTGGTTCCCCTTCTTTAGCACATTCTTTAAGTGAATTCTGTTCTGAACAGTCACGGCTTTCATGTACTTTTTAACTGTCAATTATTTTTCCATTTCTTGCCTTGTATTGAGAAAATATCAAAAAGTACATTTTTTACCTCGACTAAATTCTACAAACATGATTTTAAAACTTTTGGCAATTTATATACCTTATGCACTTTGCTAACTCCTGGGAAGTGATGAGATGGATACAAAATAATACAGAAAACCTACCACCCAGGTATCACAATCTCATGGGAGAGTTCTACTTTTACAAAGGTCTAATTGTTAGGGTTGGCTTTCCATTCAAAAGACATAAAACCAAAATAACAGAGGCTCAGATAAGACAGAAATGCATTATAGTGCAATATAACCATGGGAGTCACATGATTATTAAGATCAGAGGCTCTTTTCTCCTCATAGCCCAGTGTGGTGGCTACTGTTCCAGCCACTGCATCTACATTCTGAACAGCAACAAGAAAAGGAAGGAAAAGGGCACAGTTCCCTCCTTTTATGACATTATATGGATCTTTGACACACCAATTCCACTTGTTTTCCTTTGATAAAACTTAGCCACAAAGCTGCTCCTGGCTGCAGTTGTGGTTGGGAAATGGGTCACTAAAAAATTGCAAGTTCAAAGACTGAGGAAGAAGGTGGGAATGGATACTGGGAAGCATTCTTTACCACAGTCAGAAACTCTAAGGAAAAGTATGATCAATAATAAACTAGATGTATAAACAAATGTAATGAGTGAACATAGTGACACAGCAATTCTTACTGACTTGGAGTGGATTTCACCATCATGAGAAATAGTTCCTGATATATGATAAAGATTTAAACAAACAAATGAAAAAGAGAAGGGTAAGGAGGGGTAAAATCAAGGTGTGAAATCCAAAAAATTATTGAGTAGTGAGGGGAGAGATGAGTAGTCCAGAGTGGCCAGAATCCTGGAGGTGGAGTATGTAGCAGGGGGAATAGAAAGTGACAGAAACATAAGGATGCAAAGGTAGATTGAGTTTAGGATACTGAGAGCTGTGAATGACAGACTGAAGACATGTATGGCATTGATTAACATTAAAAACTTTAGCCATTGCTGTTATTTTTATTCCTGTTTAGCTGTTAAATTTTTTCCATTAAAAAAAAATCATTCTTCCATTAAATCTGGAAACCTGTAACCAGTGCTTTAGATGTTAAATCTTGCAGATAGTGGAGATTTTGGCTTTGCTAATGTCCCAGGTCTGGCACTCCAAATCATCGTTGTTATTTTAAAACAGAAAGGAAGTCACAGAATAGAAACAGTTATCATTACCCTGGCTCACCCTCTCTGGTTGAAATTACATTCCTCAGATGCACAGGCACCAATGAGAACCTGTGTAACAAATTTGAAATGTGCTCTTATGATGAACCAACTTCTTAAAGTAGAGTCACTGATTTTCCCATGTCCATTCAGACCCCAGAGCCTTCAACTTCTCCAACCAGAGGAGGACCATGCCCCCTTTTTTCTGGGTATTACTAGCAGGAGAGAGTAGAATGGGGTGGGGGCAGAGGGTAAGAAAATATCAACAGCTTCCTGTCAACCTAGAAGATCAGCTTGTGAAGCGGCCATCCGAGCAAGGGCTCGGGTTAAACTGCAATCACTGACTACTGACATGTGTTATTAGGAAAGCAGAAGGGAAGGGGCTTTTCTTTCTGATGCACGCAAGTTTGGATCCAGGGTTTTTGTTGTAACTCTCTCACTGGGATGAGCTCAAACTGGAAAAGTGAAAACAAAGCATTCATGCCTCTGATATTTATGTTGCCAGTCATTTTTTCCACTCCCTGTAATTACACAAAACATGACTAATGCCCGCTTTACTTTCTGACTCATTCTGCAATGAAGACATTTGACCAATTTTTCCGTGATCTATGGGAGTGGTGTGAGGTCACCTGACCTCCAGAATAACCTTACTATGTTATCCTAGAGAGAAAGATGATGCT
This sequence comes from Physeter macrocephalus, assembly GCF_002837175.3. NCBI lineage: Eukaryota > Metazoa > Chordata > Mammalia > Artiodactyla > Physeteridae > Physeter > Physeter macrocephalus. Next base: position 46,560,994 of record NC_041232.1, on the reverse strand, counting down.
GTTAAAAGAACAGTAAAAAGCTTTGTTTATAAGGAACAGAGGTACAGAGACATATACATCATGGAAAATGGAAGGCCATTGAGATGTGCATCATGTAAAAGAGGTCCATCAATGAGGAAGTTCGATTTTTTTCATTTTTCATTTTATTTTTTATATAAGGTGGAAATTTTCAGTTTTCTTCAATGAAGTCCTGAACCTGGCTTTTTAAATTCATTTAAACACACACACATTTCTAATCAAGCTCCCTGATGAGAAGGTAATTCTCTACCAGTAGAGTGACCCAGGTGTAACCCAGCTTTCACTAGGCTGCATCAGCCTGTGGGTGTAAGAGGTCATATAAGGATGACACTGAGCCAATAGCTGCCTCACCACAGGACCTCGCTGACAACCCCCAGGCTCCTCATTTGTTTCTGGGAGCCCCAGGATATCTCCCATGTGCTTGTGGAGTGGACAGTTCCCACTGTACATCTCAAGTCACATGCTGGCTGGTGCTCATTTTCTGGAGTAATAGCACTTTCATGCTCCATGGCAAGTTCTGGTGACCCAGACATGCAGAACTTGGGGTATGCATTGCTTTGCTTTCACTCTTCATTGTCCTAGATCCACGCTATGTTCCACATACAGTTAGGAGTCTGGGCTTCTCCCAACTCCTGTTCCACTAATGTTTAATAGAATCTGAAGCAACACTATTTACACCAAAATGTCCTTGTTAAAAATAGTCTAAGGGACTTCCCTGGTGGTGCAGTGGTTAAGAATCCGCAGGGGACACGGGTTCGATCCCTGGTCGGGGAAGATCCCACATGCCACGGAGCAACTAAGCCCGTGTGCTACAACTACTGAGCCTGCGCTCTAGAGCCCGCGAGCCAGAACTACTGAAGCCCATGCACCTAGAGCTCATGCTCCACAGCAAGGGAAGCCACCGCATGAGAAGTCTGCGCGCCACAACAAAGAGTAGCCCCCCGCTCGCCGCAACTAAAGAAAGCCTGCGCGCAGCAATGAAGACCCAATGCAGCCAAAATAAATAAATAAATTAATTAAAAAAATAGTCTAAGATTTTTGGTATTGGTGGTGGTGGTTGATTGGTTTCTAGATTTTTATAGCCTTTCCCTCTCTAGGGCTCAGGCCTAGTCCCTGTGGGCTCAGTTAGGAGTCAGAAATCATAGAGGTCTCTGGTCCCCCAGCTTTCCCACTTCTGACTCCAGGCACTGAGTATAACTGTCATTAGATCAAGTGTGCCCATACTTACTGGCAGGGGCTGAGGAGCTGCAATTTAGGGTCAGTGCAGATCACACTTCGCAAACTAATTAATCCTGTATTTCCAAAAGCACTCACAGTCTCAGAAAAGAAGTATTTTAAAAATGTAATGCCTTTCTCAGTAGTTAATAATAAACTTACCTTTTGCAAATCTTCGCCCAGTCAGTAAGTGGCCTTTTCGCTTTGTGGATCGTTTCCTTTACTGTGCAAAATCTTTGTAGTTTGATGTTGTTTCATTGTATATTGTTGTTTCTTTTGTTGTAGCTTAATTGCCTGTATAAGTGTGGGTCCATTTCTAGGCTCTCTATTCTGTTCCATTGATCTGCATGTCTGTTTTTGTGCCAGTACTATACTGTTTTGATTACTGTTGCTTTATAGTATAATTTGAAGTGAGGGAAATGATATATCCAATATGGGGTTAATATCCAAAGCAAAATAGCTCATAAAACTCAACATCAAAAAAAAAAAACCAACCAAATTTTTAAAATGAGCAGAGGATCTGAATAGACATTTTTCTAAAAAGACATACAGATGGTCAACAGGCACATGAACAGATGCACAACATCACTAAAATCATCAGGGAAATGCAAATCAAAACCACAATGAGATTTCACATCACACGTGACAGCATGGTTATTATCGAAAAGACACCCAATCACAGATGTTGGCAAGGATGTGAAGAAAAGGGAACCCTTGTTCATTGTTGGTGGGAATATACATTGGGGCAGCCACTATGAAAAACAATATGGAGGTTCCTCAAAAACTTAAAAATAAAACTACCATATGATCCAGCAATTCTGCTCCTAAGTATTTATCCAAAGAAAATGAAAACAAAAATTTGAAAAGATTTATGCACCCCTATGTTCATTGCCACATTATTTACAATTTCTGTCTCCTAACTGAGCCCACAGGGACTAGGCCTGAGCCCTAGAGAGGGAAAGGCTATACGAATCAACAAACCAATCAACCACCACCACCAATACCAATATATATATATATATATAAAATGAAATATTGCTCAGCCATAAAAAAAATGAAATCTTGCCATTTGTGATAATATGAATGGACCTAGAGGGTATTATGCTAAGTGAAATAAGACAGAGAAAGACAAATACTGTGTGATTTCATTTATATGTGAGATGATGGATGTTCACTAAACTTATAGTGATAAGCATTTCATGATGGAAGTCAAATCATTATACTGTACACCATAAACTTACACAGTCCTGTATGTCAATTATATCTCAATAAAACTGGAAGAAAATTAATTTAACTTTCCCAATTTCACTATCAGAAAAAAATAAAGAGTGACAGTCACCCAGGATTATTCCCCCAGGGGTCCAGCAACCACTGGAGGACTTGTACTGTAACCTCTTATAATGGACCCCTCACAGTAGAGTTATTTCTTGTCTTGGGTGCAGCTTTCCAATGACCTCAGTATCTCCACCTATTGCATGACATGACATCAGAATTGTGTCAGGTTCTATGTGGGGATTGGGAAAAAAATCTACCCAGTAATCTTGGCAGCAAACTATCATAGGTTACATCTAGTATTTCACCTCTTGCCACCACACACAAGCAAAAAAACCTCAGCTTCTCCCCTCCATGCCCCAGCTCTTGCCTAGAACTGTCAAACTTTCCCTGCACCTACCAACCAGCTAAAAACGATTTAAGAAAACTTCACACAACTCAGTATCATTAGTCATTAGGGCAATGCAAATTAAAACCACAGTGGGATACATGCCAATTCTAACTTCAAAATGGCTAAAAATATAGGGGGGACAAAAGCTAAAATACCAAGTTCCGGTGAGAGTGCAAAGCATCCAGAACTCTCATACGCTGCTGGTGGGAAAGCAAAATGGTACAGCTACTCTGGAAACAGTTTGGCGGTTTCGGACAATGTTAAACAGACATTTACCATATGGCTCAGCAACTTCATTCCCGGGTATTTGACCAAAGAGAATAAAGACTTATGTTCACTCACAGATCCACGTGTGAATATTTATTACAGCTTTACTCATAATTGCCAAAATCTGGAAATAATCCAGACACCCTTAAATCCAAGAATGGATAAACTACCAGCGGTGTGTCATATCAACAGAATATTACTCAGCAATAAAAAGGAGCAAGTTATTGGTTCCCACAACAAAAAGGGTGACTCCTAAATGCATTTTGCTAAGAAAAAGAAGCCAGGTCCAAAAGGCTGCGTACTGCATGATTCCCTTTGTATGCCTTGGAGTACTTTAAGGATGAAGGCAAATCACTGGTTGTAAGAGATGGGGGTTCATGGTGAACTCTACAAAGAGGCAGCACATAGAATTTGGGGGTGGGTGATGGAACTGTTCAATATTATATATTTGTGAAACCCACAGAACTGTGCTCCACAAAGAGTGTTTTTAACTGTATATGTATATTTTTCTTTTTTAGAAATCGGACTTTAATTCCTCATGTAAGAAGTTTAGAAATTGCCACTCTGTTCTAACAACAAGTGAAAATCTGAACAGACTGAAAAATCAACAACTCTTCTTGGATTCCTAAGAGAGGGGAGCATACAGAGCAAACTGCTGGACTCAAGATTGGAGAGACTGACAGGGGGATACAGAGAATAAAAACTTACCAGGGCAGAGGCCAATGAGCAGGATCCGCTGCAGGAACAAGTGCTGGAACTGAAACTGATGAATTGTTGGAGGCTCAGTGTGGACAAGTCTGAGAGCTACAAAATCCAGGGGGACCCAGTCAGAGGGTCCCCCTGCAATCTGTGAGGTTTACCTCCAGGAGCTGAACCAGATTCCCACAGTAAATATCAGAGAAATATCTCCTTGGGCATCAGAGAAGGGGGAGGTAAAGGAGCCATTTTGAAATAAGCCAGAGCATGCAGTTCTTCTTAAATAGCCTCCTCTCAGGAGAAACTAATTAACCAGAGCCTAACCTGCTGGGGTTTTATCACAGCCTAACTGACCTGGGAAACGAAAATACCCAATTTCAGCCCACTCAATACAACCTGTCCCCCATCCCACCTAAGGGGGAGGAAAAAACTGAGAAACACTTGTGAAGCTTCCAGTCCAGAGGCACAGGATCACTAAAAGCCTGAGAACGAATCATAGGACTATGGAAGGCTTCCCCTCCCCCACTACACACCTCAAAACCACATCATTAAAGGCCTATTTACAACAGTTCCTCATACATAGTACATTGAGTCCGGCCACTAAGAAATATTACAAGGCATACCAAAAGACAAAAAACACAATTTGGAGAGACAGAGCAACACCAGAATCAGACATGGCAGGGATGTTGGAATTATCAGACTGGGAATCTTTTTTTAAACTATGATTAATATCCTAAGGGCCCTAATGGATAAAATAGCATGCAAAAACAGATGGGCAATGGAAGCAGAGTGATAGAAATCCTAAGGAAAAAAACGAAAACAAAAAGAAAGCCTAGAGATTAAAAAAAAGCTGTAATAGAAATAAAGAATGCCTTTGATAAGCTTATTAGTAGACCGGACACAGCTGAGGAAAGAATTGCTGAGCTAGAGGATATACAACAGAATTTTCAAAAACAGAAAAGCAAAGGGAACAATGACTAAAAAAAAAAAAAAAAAAAAAAAAAAAAAAGAATTAATGCAAAATTAATGAAATTGAAAATAGGAAATCAATAGAGAAAATAAGCAATATCAAAAGCTGGTTCTTTGTAAAGATTAGTAAAATTAATGAGCCTTTAGAAAGTTTAAGAAAAAAGAGAGGACACAAACTACTAATATCAGAAATACTAATACCAGAAAGAGGGGATTTCACTTCTGATCCCATGGAAATTCAAAGAATAATGAAGGAATACTATGATCAACTCTACAACCATAAATTTGAAAACCCAGATGAAACAGATCAACTTCTTGGAATACACAAGCTGCCAAAAGTTACACAAGAAGAAATAACCAATCTGAATAGTTCTATATCTATTAAAGAAATTAAACTAATATTTATTATTAACATGACTGCATGAAGGGGATGGTGAAGAAAAGAACTAACCTACTAATGTAGGAAAACAATAGTTTGACCAGATGCAGAAAGGCTAAAGACAAAAAGATTTGTATACAACTTTTGCAGTTAGCAAGTGTGTTTCTCACAGCAATATGGGTTAGAAATTCTGAAGGTACTTTATGTATGTATTAGAATTGGACAAACAAGTAAATACATTGTTAGATAATGAGAGCCAGGCTTCTCACTCTTATAGAAGGAAGTTACAAATAAGAAGAAGGGAAAAAAAGAAAAAGGGAAAGCCTAGAATGAACCTTGTGGTATTAAGACTGGAATCAAAGGTATCAATATATATGCATTTGCAAGCATAGGTTAGTATACATACATATATACATGAAAATATACATGTGTTTGCAAGCATAGGTTAGTATACATACATATATTCCAACCTCTGTTTGATGACAGGTTTAGAAGTAGTGACACTTTATCTACTAGCAATGAGCACACCTAGGAGCCCAGGCCTTGGTTTATAAATATTGTTCTCCAAAAAAAAAATAGAACCAGGGCTCTCTGGAGAAGAAGTGGATTCTAGGAATGGGCCAGGGAAAATGAGATGAGGCTGGGGCATTGTGCAGTGCCTGAAAGTAAATAACTTCTCAAACAGGATGTAGACATGATGAACAAACACAGGAGCCACCCCGAAGGAGCTCCCAGTGGCCCAAGCTGGAGTGATTTAAGCAAATAATAAATAACTATAATATTGGATTATAACACATAGAATAAAATAAATACTCATAAGTCCATACTGACAAATGTAAACTAGTGAATAAATTATGAATGTATGGAGGATTCTTCCTTCCAAACTTTCAATTAATAAGTGTTGAAGAAATAAGAGAAAATCACCATTAGAATGCCCCAGTAATAATTATTACAGGCAAGATCCACCAGTGGGGCAAAAGTTTGAAAAGAAAGAATATTTGGATAGTGTCAAACTGGGAAGTGTGAAACTTGACACAACCTTGGTCTAGTGATCAAGGTTAACATCACTACTGATAAGACGTATCAAACTCATATGCCCTGTGATGTGATGAAGCACTAAGAAAGTCACATCACTTGTGCGATATTCTTGCCAAAAATGCATAACCTCAACCTAATCATTAGAAATGATCAGACAAATCCAAATTGAGATACAGTCTATTAAAAACTGACCAATAGAGAATTTCCTGGGAGTCCAGTTGTCACGACTCCGTGCTGCCAATGCAGGGGGCACAGGTTCAATCCCTGGTCAGGGAACTAAGATCCTGCATGCTGCGCGGTGAGGCCAAAATAAAATAAAATAAAATAAAAATGAAAACTGACCAATATTCTTCAAACATATCCAGGAAAGACTGATAGACAGTCACTGACTGGAGACAACTAAGTAGTCATAACAACAAAATGCAATGTGGGATTGGATACTGGGAAAGAAAAGGGATGTTATTGAAGAAACTGGTAAAGCCAAATTAAGACTTTAGTTAACAGTATTATGCCAATGTTCATTTCTTAGTTTTGATAACTGTACTATGGTTATACAAGATACTAACATTAGGGAAAACTCATTGAAGAGTAAACAGGAACTCTGTATTAACTTTTCTCTAAGTCTAGAATTATTTCAAAATATAAAATTTTAAAATCTTTTTAGAAACATGAGTATTCAGGGAAAATGAGGGCTCAGTTAATAAACTCCAAAAACATTTTATCCCCCAGCTCAAGCTCAAAGACATACTAATATAACATTACCAAAATAAACATATTACAACTGTATTAAAGTTGTGCAGGAAATGACATTCTGCCTCACAGCACGTAGATATGTGTTTTATATTTGTGTAACTGAAGGCTAATTCCTGGAGTTTCCTTAACATGAAAGGAAAATCTGCCCCAAGTGTGTGTTGAAATCACTATTTCTAGAAAAGAGAAGAACCGCTGGCAACTTGTAAATGACAGTTTTTCCCCATGTCTTCTCATCAAGGTTCCAAATCCTCATGTCTGGATTCCTCCAGGGCAACCTGTTAACAGTAATATAATCTGAGACTTCACTGTATGCTATGTATGTTGCGTCAAAAAAAAAAAGACTGATTTCTGTGGGTTAATTATAGAGCCTTATAATATCTCTGCAATGGAAATGAGATTTTAGAAGTTCCAAAGTCTCCACTTCAAAAATTGAATAGGATGATACTTACCAAAATTCAGCTTGCTAAATTTAGGGCAATAAAATGAGTCCAATCAAGAATATTCTCTGGCTTTGGGCCCACCTCATTTCATTTGATTGTGAATAGAATACATTTTTTTTCTCAATAATCACTTGCCTTCTAGTACTTGGCTATTCTTAGAGAGGCAACAAGTGTCAATAACCATATTTGGTCCATGATAGCTGTTTTTTCACATGAAGGATCTATTTATGTTTATTATTGCTAGTTCATGTTGGCTACGTGCTTTCCTACAGTTTACTAGAACAATCAGTCAAGATGTGTTTCTCCTCCTTGGTTTGCCTGGTGTGCAATTTGTACCTAGGCAGTCCCACCCCTTCTCCTGTTTGAACTAATGTGTCTTCTGGTCCCAGTGCAGTACTAGAGACTGAATCAGAGATTCTGAGAGCATCATACATTTGGTGCAAGTAGAAGAATATAAGAATGTCAATGTGTTTTATTATTCTCAGTTTTCCACCCTTCTTGAACCAGTTTCCCCTTTTCTGCCTTATTTTGTGCAGACTGGAGGTCCCTATTTTCTGGCTCTCATGTGGGTGTGACTAATGAGGGTCACAGAAAGTAATCAGGAGGTGGGAAGAGATAGGTCACGGTATTTCCCCTTGTCTTTCTAGCTGCTTTGCAACACTTCTGACAGGGATTGCATTCCCAGTATTCTAGACATGGATTTGCCTTCCTTTCCTAATATGCTACTGTGAAACCATCATACTTGGAAGGGCTGAATGTATTATTTACTGCCATAGTATCCCACACGACATTATCCTTGACCTTGGGACATTTTATGGCAAAAGAAGTTTAAAAGTATAATCGCCCTGAATTTTACTTGTCTTACAATGGACCCCATCATCCAGAAGCGGCTAGGGTTTTGGGGGTTTTTGGAGATGTTCTCTATTAAGTTGAGGAAGTTCCTGTCTAGTCCTAGTTTGCTCAGAATTCTCAACATAATGGGTGTTGAATTTTGTCTTTTTTTCCCTATATCTGTTGATTCGATCATATGATTTTTCTCCTTCAGCCTATTGATGTTGTGGATTACATTAATTGATTTTCAAATGTTAAACCAACCTTGTATACCTGGACTAAATCCCACTTGGTAGTGGTATATAAACCTTTTTATACACTGCTAGTTGATTTGCTAATATTCTGCTGAGGAATTTTGCAACCAAGTACATGAGAGATACTGGCCTGTAATTTTCCTTTCTAGCAACTTCTTTGTCTGTTTAGGGTATTACAGTAATTCTGTCCTCATAGAATGAGTTAGGATGTTCCATTTGTTTCTATCTTCTGGAAGAGAGTTCAGACAATTGTTATAATTTCTTCCTTAGATGTGGTAAAATTCATGAGGGTACCCATATGGGCCTGGTGCTGTTTTTGTAGGCTATTAATTACAGATTAAATTTTTAAACTGGCATAGATCTACTCATATTATCTATTTCTCCTTGTGTGAGTTTTGGTAGATTATCTCTTTCAAGGAATTGGTTCATTTCATCTAGGTTATCAAATTTGTGGGCATAGAGTGGTTCATGGTATTTTAATGTCTATTGAATCAGTAATGATGGCCCCTCTTTCATTATCAATATTAAGAATTTATGTCTTCTCTCTTTTCTTTCTTAGTAAACCTGAGTAAAAGTTTATCAACTTTATCAATCTTTGCAAATAACCAGTTCTTGATTTCATTGATTTTCTCTATTGATAGTCTATTTTCAAATCATTGATTTCTGCTTTTATTGTTATTACTTATTTTCTTATGCTTACTTTAGATTTAATTTGCTCTTTTTCTGGTTTCCTATGATGGAAGTTTAGATATTTGATTTTAGATTTTTGTTCTGTTCTAATATATGTATTTAAAGTTATAAATTTCCCTCGATGTACTGTACTTTTGCTACATACCATGAATTTTGATAATCAGTGTTTTCATCTTAATTTAGTTCAAAATATTTTAAAATTTCTCTTAAGACTTCTTTTTGACTCATGCATTATTTAGAAGTATATTGTTTAATCTCCAAATATTTGAGGGTTTCTCAGCTATCTCTCTTTTACCAATCTAGTTTGATTGTAATGTGGTATGAGAGCACACTTTGAATGATTTACCTATTGTAAATTTGCTAAGATGTGTTTTACTGCCCAGAATGTGGTCTGTCTTGGTGAATGCTCTGTGTGAGCTTCAGAAGAATCTGTATTCTGCTGTTGGACGAAGTATTTTATAGATGTCAAGGACTGCTATGTCTTTCTGGAGAACTGGCTGCTTTATCATCATGTGATGCTCTTCTTTATTCCTGATAATTTCACTTGCTCTGAAATCTGCTTTGCCTGAAATTGAGTTATTCCAGCTTTCTTTTGATTAATTTTAGCATGGTATATATTTTTCTACCTCTTTACTTTTAATCTGTGTCTTTATATTTAAAGTGGGTTTCTTGTAGATAAAGTAGAGTTAGTTCTTGTTTATTTATCCCCTCTGTCTCTGTCTTTTAATTGGTTTATGTAAACCATTGACATTTAAAGTGATTATTGATATAGTTGGATTAATAACTACCACACTTATTACTGTTTTATATTTATTGCCCTTGTTCTTTGTTTCTTTTTTTCTTTTGTTGTCTTTCATACTAAATATTTTTCTTCTCTGGTGTTAAATTTGTCCTTTTAAATAATTCCGTTTTTTTCTCCTCTCTTAGCATATCAATTATACTATTTTTTTCCTTTCATCAGTGGTTACCAATGAATTTGCAAATACATTTGCAACTAATCCAAATCCTCTTTCAGATAACACTAGACCACTTCACAGGTAGTGTGAGTACCTTCCTGATAACGCTCTCCCATTCCTTATGGCATTGCTGTCATTTTTTCAATCATTATACAAGCTATTCAGTGTTGCCATCATTATTTTGAACAAACTTTTGTCTGTTAGATAAATTAAGATTAAGAAAAATAAGAGATTTCATTTTCATTTATGTATCTTCTAATTCTTTATGTAGATCTGAATTTTTGACATAAGTCATTTTCTTTCTTTCTTAAGAATTTCTTTTAACATTTCTTGCAAGATTGGTCTACCAGCAACAAATTCCCTCAACTTTTGTCTGAGAAATTCTTTATCTCTCCTTCACTTTTGAAAGATAAATTCTAGGTTGGTGGTTTTTTTTTTCTTCCAACACTTTAAAATATCTTACTCCACATTCTTCTTGCTAGCATGGTTTCTGAAGAGAAGTATGATGTAATTCTTTTCCCTGCTCCTCTATATGTAAGGTGTCTCCCCTCCACAGTTTCTTTCAAGATTTTTCTTTGTCTTTGATTTTCTGCAGTTTGAATATGATATTCATGCCTACATGTAGTTTTTGGTATTAATCCTGCTTGTTGTTCTTTGAGCTTCCTGGATCTGTGATTTAGTGTATATCATTAAATTTTGAACATGTTCAGATATTACTGCTTTAAATATTTATCTTCCTTTTACTCTTTCTTCTCCTGATAGTTCCACTGTGTGTAACTTCCAACTTTTGTAATTGTTCCATATTCTTGAATATTCTATTCTGGTTTTTTATTCTTTTTTTTTTCTCTGCCTTTCAGTTTTGGAAGTTTCTATTGACATTTCTTCAAACACAGAGAACTTTTTCTTGGCCATATTAAGTCTATTAATGGGTCCATCGAAGGCATTCTTCATTTCTGTTACAGTGTGGTTGCTTTAATTTCTAGCATTTCCTTTTGATTCTTTCTTAGAGTCTTCATTTCTCTGCTTCCATCACCCATATATTCTTGCATTTTGTCCACTCCTCTACTAGAGTCCTCATAATGTTAATGACAGTTTTAAATTTCTGGTCTGATAATTCCAACATCTCTACACTATCTGAGTCTGGTTCTGATCCTTGCTCTACCTCTTCAAACTGTGTTTTTTGCCTCTTTTTGCTGAAAGCCAGATATGATGTGCTTAGTTAAAGGATCTGAGTGAAATAGTTTTTAGTGTGAGGTTTTACATTTATTTGGCCAGGAGTTAGTCTGTGTTTATGGTTTGCTGTAACTGTGAGTGTCAGAGGCTAAAATTTCCTCAGGTGTCCTTGTTTTCATCTCCGTTGCTGTCTTTGGTTTTTCCTAGAGACTTTTTAAACAAGTCTAATTCATGCGGTTCTTTCTGCTGTATTTTCCTGTTATTACACAGGAGTCCTGTTGATGTAATGTAAGATGTGGAGAGAGGATAGCACCGTCTTAGAATTAGGTCTCAGTCTCTTAATGAGCTGTACCCCTGGTCTGTGACCTTTACCAGCATTTCAGTTGTTTCCCCCTTAGGTGAGACAGAAAGGCCAGAGGGGTCTCGAGTTAGATGTTTCCCTTGTCTCAGGTCCATTAGTCTCTGGTAAGACACCAGTTGGTTAGGCTCTGGTAAAATAGTTTCCCTTGATGATAGGCTTTGTTAAGAAGAACAGAAGGCCCTGGACATATTTCAGTATGGCTACTTTCCCCCTCTCCCTGCCAGAAACAAAGGGAATTTTTTTTCTGATGTTTACTGTGAGAACCTGGTAGGGCTTCTGGAGGTAAGACTCACAAAAGTATCAGGCTCCCCTGAGGCTGGGTTCCCTCGATTTGCCTATCCTGACCTCTAGCAATTTCTTAATTGCAATTTAGGTTTTTCTACCCTGGTACTTATTTCTGAGGATGTTTCTGTTCCTGGGCTTCTGCCCTAGTACCTGTGATACTCTGTATCCACCTGTCTGTCTCTTCAGTTTTAGTGTCAGCAGTTTGTCTTGTGACTTCAATTCTCTGATAAATCTAAGAAGAGTTATTGATTTTCAATATGCTCAGCCTCTGTGAGGATGGGAGTGATGACTTCCAAGCTTCTTACATGCTGTACCAGAAACCTGAAGTTCTCAACATGTTATTTTTGTTCTGAAAAATTGAAAACACATAAATGTCCATTACCTGGAGGGTGAATAAATATATTGTGTTATAGTTATATAATAAATTATCTTACATCAATAAAAATTAACAACTAATGAACTAGAAATTTCTATCTCAACACCGATGAATATCATAAACATTTTGCTGAGGGAAAATATCAAATTTATTTTGATACTATTTATATAAAGTTTAGAAACATGCAGAAAAATATGATATAGTGTTTAAGCATACACAAATAATGCAATAAAAAGTAGAGAGTACAAAGAAATGTGAAGGAATAGTAAATTCCAAATTCAAATTTGGAGTTACTGGAGGAGGGGAGGGACAGGGAGGGATTGGGATAGGGTCATGGAGGGTTACATAGAGAGCTTCCATGATATTGGTAACATGTCATTTCTTAAACTGGACAGGGATTTTATCAGAAGTAATCTTTATACCTTTTATCTTAGATATTACAAAATGAATGAACATCCATACTTTGTAATACTATATAGCTATTAAAATGAATGAAGTAGAATTATGTATACAGAATTGGAAAGATCCCCAAAACGTCTTTTTAAGAAAGAAAATCTTACAACCATATGAATGAAATGAGCATGTTTGAATGTGAGTATATGTGGATATAACACACATGAAAGTTTACATATCAAACTTTTAGTGATGGTTACCTCGGAGGGGACAACTTCAATTTGGAGGAAAAGAAAGAAAGAAAAAAATTCATGTTAGACTTTGCCTATTTATGTATTGTTTGAGTACTTTACCATAAAATGTATATACTACGTACATAATGGAACAAAATGGTATTCTTTCTCTCTCCTAAAATGTTTAAACTCTGTATATGTTAATAATATAAGCAAGAGGAAGAAAATAATGAGGAGGAATGATAAGAAGAGAATGTGAGAGTAAACAGGGTAACAAAAAGACTTTAAGTTCCAAACTGAAACACTGAGGTTTTGAAATGAGGAATCCCCTCTCCTTTAAAATTCATTACAGTAGAGCGGTAATGAATTGTCAAGGTAGAGAGGACTCAAGAATCTGTGGGCAGTAAATAGAGTAATGGATGAAATAATGGTTCAGCAACCCAGGGACCTGAATTCCTTGGAAAAGAAATTCCTAGAATAGCATTATAAAACCTTTATGAAAATCCTAGTGGTTTTGTTTTCTGTTTGTTTATAGGGTATAGTCATGAATATGACCCAATGAACACCTCATTCAAGGAGACTCCCAAAGGAGGAGATCTGCCATCTGAAAAATGTTTGCTTCCTTTGTAGTTGGTTAATAAATCTCAAAGAGGCATTTATTCCATATTTTGGATTTGTCTAGGGAAAGGACAGATTGTCTAGGATAGCTGGTTATGTTTTTGAATGGTTGCTTAACATTTAAAGTTTTATAACAGTTTAACATTCACATTTTGGAGATAGAAAACATAGCTGTAAACTGTTGATCCAGTGTTGTTAAAATTGAAATAAACTATAGGTCACAAAAATATTTTATAAACTCTGTGGAAGAATATTATTGGTCAATAACATTTCAAAGTTATAATGATAAGGTTGGAATATTTATATTTGGTGATCATAGACTCAAAGCAAACTAAGTGCAGGGTAAGAGACATGTCAGAAGGGGTAAAAGGTTCTATTTACATTTGTGAAGGCTCTGTCTCTTGCTATGTCTTCGTTATAATACTACAAAAGCAGCAATATCTTCAGGAGATACTCAGTGGAAATTGCAAGTTAGTTTGGTGTTTGTTCTGCTGGGGCCCTAAATAGTTCTTGTTTCACCTCCCCAAAACAGAACTTCCATTGAACATTCATGAGGCATGCGAAACACTGTATTTTTAATTTAGTCCATAGAATACATTTGTTACAGAAAGTGGAGCATTTTCATCAAAATTGAAAATGAACTGACCAGCCTTGTATATCAAGAAATAAACTATATGGGATACTTTGTCAGAAAAACACTACGATCTCTGGGTCTAGTTTTCTCCTATAGATTACAAATGAAATACAAGAGTGCCTCTAGCAGATCACAATTATATTTCAGTGAAAACTTCTCTGATCATCATACACAAAATCACCCTCTGCGTGTATTGGCATAATTTTAATTATTTCTCTTTTCTGTAAATCAAAACTATTTAAACTCACCTGGGTGGTAATTTCTTTATGATGAGGAAATGTCTATTCTAATTGGCTATTCTTTTCCACCATGCCCACAGGTCCTTAATCATTAATATCATTCTTTTAACGATAATAATCACTTTTCTTAGCATCCGTTTCCTTTTTTATTGACTATCTGACATGGAAAGTCCATAAATATTAAGACATTAACATCCTAATATAAATTCAGATTTCATCTTCATTGATTGTTACATTAGGAAAACCCAATTATGAGATTTTTTATTTGCAATATGAAGTTTTCACTTTTTTACCTAGGAAGGAGATAAAATTTACTTTCTGGAGGTCAGAAGTTAAACAAGAAAGAAAAGGACTCTGTGTTGTGGGTTTTGTAGAAATCATTTCTTCAAAAACAATTACCTATGAAAAGAAAATGAGTTAAAATCTAATTTTAATAGTTAATAACAGGAGTTAGCAATTATTTACTGAGAGCCAGGCTGTATTTTAAACATTTGCATTGTCTATTGAATCCTTTCAGTAACCTTATGAGATATAAAATTTCATTTCATTTTACTAAAGATGACACTGATCAACAGGGAACCCTACTCGCCCAAAACACACAGCTGGAATTGCAAGAATTCAGAGCCAGTCAGTTTGGCTCAAGGTTGACCTTGCAATCTTATCATCATTGCTTCCAACATCCTACTCACATCAAGGGTGCTGTAGTATAGTATCCAGTCCACACCCAGTATCCTTATTTATCTGTAGTTGCGGCCAGTAAAACAACAATGAAACGAACTAAAATTGTAAATATGTACATCAGAAACAAACACATGCAGGGACTTCCCTGGTGGTCCAGTGGTTAGGACTCTGCACTTCCATTGCAGGGGGCACAGGTTCCATCCCTGTGGAACTAGGATCCGGCATGCCACGTGGCATGGCCAAAAAATTTTAAAAAACAAAACCAAAAACACAACGAAACAAAACAAAAAAAACACACGCCAAACCTACAGTACTGAGTCTTTCTAAAGCCTAAAGTGAACAAAGAACAATTTCCCCTTTATTTCTAGTATGTGTAAATATAACCTTAGGCATTTTATAAATATATTTTAATATTTTTTTCTGACATATATGTTCTATATTTTCTTTACAACTTTTTGTTCCCCACATCGTTCATTATTATTGTTTTTCCTGTCTCCCTACCAAGAAAATGACTTTTACTCTTTTACTTTGTTTCCTATAAAAACATGGTCCTGCTTTCCCATAAGACCCACTGCCCCATATCTCTATCTGATAAAGTTAACTTCTTATAGTATCCATGATAGGGCATATCTTTGGATTGTTGCAAGAGACAATTTTCTTTCCTGTAGGTGAATTCTATCTGCTTCTACTTCACAACTTTTTAGTCTTCTCTTCCTATGTTTCACAATGGCAAAATGTTACATCTGTATTATAGAAAATGTATATTTGCCACCTGGTGTTTTTCCTGATTTAAAAAATTAGTTTCTCCACATGGTTTAAAATAATTTTTAATGGGGGCAACATAGATTCTTAGCAGAAACTTGGAAATGGAGGCATATTTTTTCTCAGGTATAATAACCTCTAGATAATTCTGTGACAGTTTTAAAATGTTACCTTAATCACAGTGGTGAACATTAATGAAGGTTTATGCCAGATGAAATGGGAAGTTGAAGGTCATATGAAACTCAATATATTTAATAAAACTAACTTTGCATTTCACAATTAAATCAGATGGTTATGAAATATTTCCTTGAAAGATGGGGAGGAGAGTATCAAAGATTCACATTTCATCCAAAAGCCTTTCTCACAGAAAAGTAATAAATCATTACTGAGTGGTTCTCTACAATAATAAATGCCAAGATGTGGTCACTTTCCACCTCGGTGAATATAAACCAGCAAGGGTGCTCTTAGAATGAACTTTATCTCCTGAAGAAATTTAAACTAGATTTGAATTAAAGAAAGTAAAATCACAATTTCTCCAGTGCTTCACTTGCGTCTAGTATTATCCTAGGTGCTTTTATACATTGCCATTTAATTGAAATTCCCTCAATAGTTTTTAGCTGAAGGTGTTGATATTCTCTCCATTTTCACAGATGAAGGAACAGAGCTTTAAAATGCTGGACCTAGTTGGCAGATAGCCAAACTTGGATTCAAATCACTGCTCCAGCCAACCTTCTGCCTCTTTTAAGGAAATACATGTGAGCTTCATTTAGGATTGACATGAAAGAACCAGTCATGAAGCATGTGCATGCAAACCAGAAATGCCTTTGCTTCCCAAATACACCCCTCTCTCCTTGCTGATCCTTCACATTTCAGAATTAGGGTTTTGTTTGTTTGTTTGTTTCCCTTGACCTAATATTTATTACTTGCTCCTAAAATGCAAATGTTCTAGGAACAAGTAACAGAATATTCTATATCAGTCATTGATGAATGAATAGTATGAGTAAGTTCTTAAGCTTCTTTTTGGAAAGGCAAATTTTTTTGGCTTATTTTATTGATTGATCGATTGATTGGCTGTGTTGAGTCTTCGTTGCTGCATGCGGGCTTTCTCTAGTTGTGGCAAGCAGGGGCTACTTTTCATTGTGGTGCGTGAGGTTCTCATTGCGGTGGCTTCTCTTGTTGCAGAGCACACGCTCTAGGCACGTGGGCTTCAGTAGTTGCGGCTTGCGGGCTCTACAGTGCAGGCTCAGTAGTTGTGGCGTACGTGTTTAGTTGCTCCGCGGCGTGTGGGATCTTCCCGGACCAGTGCTCGAACCCATGTGCCCTGCATTGGCAGGCGGATTCTTAAACACTGAGCCAGCAGGGAAGTCCTATTTTATTTTATTTTTATTTTTTATTTTTTTAAAGCAAACAACTTTTTATTGAAGTAAAGTTGATTTACAGTGTTTCAGGTGTACAGCAAAGTGATTCAGTTACGCCTAGAGATTATGGTACTAAGTCAGACAGAGAAAGACAACTATCATATGATATCATTTATATGTGGAATCTAAACAAATGATACAAGTGAACTTATTTACAAAACAGAAATAGACTCATAGACATAGGAAACAAACTTACGGTTTGTTTCCAAGGGAGAAGGGATAAATTAGTTGGGACTAACAGATACACATTACTATATATAATTAGATAAACAACAAGGATTTACTGTATAGCACAGGGAACTATATTCAATATCTTGTAATAACATAATGGAAAGGCAACTTTTAATAGAAGAAAAGAAATGGAAAAAGGGGGTGCATGAGGAGCAGGTTGAAGATATGCTTCAAATACCACAAACTGTTAGCTCTGTTTAGCTTCCTTGTCTGGGGGCAGAATATCAGGCACTTTTTCAATGGAAAATTAAAAGCACAAAAAATATAGTTCTAAGATAACACCATTAGACTTCTTTATTGAGTTTATTGAGTTTCCACAGCTCTAAGACTGATGGAAGAATTTTTTCCTGGTAGATGGCTAAGACTTGTCAAGCATGTTTTAAAAGAAAGTCTAAATGTGTCTCCTGAGTTCATCTGAGGAGGTTTTAATACCAAAGAGAAAATAGTTGTGATCTAACCTTTGGAATATCTCTAGATTTCTATTTCTTCCACAAGAAGTTTTCCATTGTTTGTGTAATGAAAACTAAAGACCTGAGTCACATTTGTGTTCCAAAAAACAAATCCAAATGCTGTAGTAATTCTTTTCATTTATTTATTTCCAGGATGAATGTTAGGTACTTTTCTTATGTCAACTATTCTAAGAAGAAACAAACTGTGACTAAAAGCAAAGACAATGAGAAGCTTTTTGGCACTGGGAGAAAATAGTCTGATAGTATTTATGGTTTCATAAATCAGTTTGATAATGATAATTAAATATTAACATACGCTGTCTCTAGATAACACTGTTTTTTCCTACTTGGGGTGTTTTCTATGCTCTCCAAATACAACTGAAAAATGTAAAGTCATAATATCCAAAATATGCTTGTCTGCAGTGGTGAGCAAGAAAGTGCTTACATATATCTCTTCAGCCCTTGGTGGAGGGCATCGTAGCCGTTTCCTGCTTTGTCAGCTAAACCCATAAAAGATTAAATGTTGTGTACATAGCAGCCAGTTAGCACAGGTCTGTCTTGGAGGCTGGCAGGTGTTTTCATAAAATTTTGCCCCACCTGTCACAGCACATAGGGAGGCCAGCACCTGGCAACCTTATAAACAACACCCTCTTTAATTGCTTTGAAACAGCACAAGCAGCAGCCGCCACTGCCAATACTGTTAAGTAAACAACAGGTTTTACACCTGCTGGAGCAAAATTCTGCCCTTACTATTGGCCAATCATGGGACACCCAGGTAACTCAGGCAGCCTATCCTAATGCGAGTGGCCTAGGAGATTAGTAGCTGTACATCAGGATTGAGTCTTTCCCTCAGATGTGTAATATTTGCTCCCTGGTTGCCTCTGGAGGGCTTTGATTCAAGCCCCTCCATATGAAAATCTGGATAATTAAATTTGTCCTATAGACAGTTCCTTTTTGCTCTTCCTCCTTCCCTCCTCTGACTTCTTTTGAGGATGATAACAAGAAAAGATGACTTAGCTCTAATTTTCCATTTTCTACCTGATCAACAATACCTATTAGAGATCCACAATGTGAGATGTGGGTGGGCAAATGAACATGCTACCAATGGCCACTCAAAGATCCAAGCTTTCAGCCTCCATGACCAGAAAAACGAGCACCAACCCCCCATACACACATACATGATTCTGCGATTTGTGGCAAGATCTATTCGAAGCCTCAGTAAGAAACACAGTTCAGGCTTCAGGGAACAAAGGCCAGAGAAATGGAACACAAAGGGACAATGGAGAAATACAGCCCCAAAGTGTTCGTGAGAATGTCCCCCCTCCTTGTTCACATCTTCTACAAGCTGTAGAAATCTCTCAGCATTGGATTTGACTGAAGCACACATGCACATCACTACTTCTAGGTGGGAAAAGTCAAATGACACAAGGCTAATTCATAGAGAAAATTATTTGATACTCTCAAAAGTAGCAGATGATCATGAATTGGCCTTCAGTATGTATTTATTTGTATTTATTTGTACACCGTTTAATCCTCAGAACAAGTCTCCTTGAGATTTGACTGTTTCTAAAAACTGTAAAGGAAAGGGCTTTGGTTTATCAGAGCTAGCACATTTTCAACAAGAAGAACACACAACAATATAAGCTGAGCCTTGATAAGGAGAGAGAAAAAAAAGAGTGTTGTGAATCATGGGTGGAAATATACTAGAACATGCAATGTTTTAGGTTCTTTCATTTTCATCACAAACACAGAAAATGAAACCAAAAGAACAAAGATTGGATAGGCCTGAAGGCAAATTATCAAAAGTCTGTTTCAGATCCTAAAGCCAACAGAGTATTTTGCCTATGACTTGTTTATACTATTTTGATCAAAAAGAATAATGTAATTGTGGACTAGCCCGAGGTTAAAGAATATTTCCAATGAGGTAAGTTAATTATTTATTACCATTGGTTTGGGAGAACATTTCTGCAAAATCAAGGTATATTTCTTTTTCTACTTTAATATTTCTAAGAATTATATAACAACTCCCCAAAGTTGTTATTAAAGCAAATAACAATTTCTGTAACATGAAGCAGTTGGTTAGTGTGCTATATCAAACACATGCATTCATATATATATATATATATATATATATATATATTTTTTTTTTTTTTTTTTTTTCGGTATGCGGGCCTCTCACTGTTGTGGCCTCTCCCGTTGCGGAGCACAGGCTCCGGACGCACAGGCTCAGCGGCCATGGCTCACAGGCCCAGCCGAAGGCCCTGGACATATTTCAGTATGGCTACTTTCCCCCTCTCCCTGCCAGAAACAAATGGAATTTTTTTTCTGATGTTTACTGTGAGAACCTGGTAGGGCTTCTGGAGGTAAGACTCACAAAAGTATCAGGCTCCCCTGAGGCTGGGTTCCCTCGATTTGCCTATCCTGACCTCTAGCAATTTCTTAATTGCAATTTAGGTTTTTCTACCCTGGTACTTATTTCTGAGGATGTTTCTGTTCCTGGGCTTCTGCCCTAGTACCTGTGATACTCTGTATCCACCTGTCTGTCTCTTCAGTTTTAGTGTCAGCAGTTTGTCTTGTGACTTCAATTCTCTGATAAATCTAAGAAGAGTTATTGATTTTCAATATGCTCAGCCTCTGTGAGGATGGGAGTGATGACTTCCAAGCTTCTTACATGCTGTACCAGAAACCTGAAGTTCTCAACATGTTATTTTTGTTCTGAAAAATTGAAAACACATAAATGTCCATTACCTGGAGGGTGAATAAATATATTGTGTTATAGTTATATAATAAATTATCTTACATCAATAAAAATTAACAACTAATGAACTAGAAATTTCTATCTCAACACCGATGAATATCATAAACATTTTGCTGAGGGAAAATATCAAATTTATTTTGATACTATTTATATAAAGTTTAGAAACATGCAGAAAAATATGATATAGTGTTTAAGCATACACAAATAATGCAATAAAAAGTAGAGAGTACAAAGAAATGTGAAGGAATAGTAAATTCCAAATTCAAATTTGGAGTTACTGGAGGAGGGGAGGGACAGGGAGGGATTGGGATAGGGTCATGGAGGGTTACATAGAGAGCTTCCATGATATTGGTAACATGTCATTTCTTAAACTGGACAGGGATTTTATCAGAAGTAATCCTTATACCTTTTATCTTAGATATTACAAAATGAATGAACATCCATACTTTGTAATACTATATAGCTATTAAAATGAATGAAGTAGAATTATGTATACAGAATTGGAAAGATCCCCAAAACGTCTTTTTAAGAAAGAAAATCTTACAACCATATGAATGAAATGAGCATGTTTGAATGTGAGTATATGTGGATATAACACACATGAAAGTTTACATATCAAACTTTTAGTGATGGTTACCTCGGAGGGGACAACTTCAATTTGGAGGAAAAGAAACAAAGAAAAAAATTCATGTTAGACTTTGCCTATTTATGTATTGTTTGAGTACTTTACCATAAAATGTATATACTACGTACATAATGGAACAAAATGGTATTCTTTCTCTCTCCTAAAATGTTTAAACTCTGTATATGTTAATAATATAAGCAAGAGGAAGAAAATAATGAGGAGGAATGATAAGAAGAGAATGTGAGAGTAAACAGGGTAACAAAAAGACTTTAAGTTCCAAACTGAAACACTGAGGTTTTGAAATGAGGAATCCCCTCTCCTTTAAAATTCATTACAGTAGAGCGGTAATGAATTGTCAAGGTAGAGAGGACTCAAGAATCTGTGGGCAGTAAATAGAGTAATGGATGAAATAATGGTTCAGCAACCCAGGGACCTGAATTCCTTGGAAAAGAAATTCCTAGAATAGCATTATAAAACCTTTATGAAAATCCTAGTGGTTTTGTTTTCTGTTTGTTTATAGGGTATAGTCATGAATATGACCCAATGAACACCTCATTCAAGGAGACTCCCAAAGGAGGAGATCTGCCATCTGAAAAATGTTTGCTTCCTTTGTAGTTGGTTAATAAATCTCAAAGAGGCATTTATTCCATATTTTGGATTTGTCTAGGGAAAGGACAGATTGTCTAGGATAGCTGGTTATGTTTTTGAATGGTTGCTTAACATTTAAAGTTTTATAACAGTTTAACATTCACATTTTGGAGATAGAAAACATAGCTGTAAACTGTTGATCCAGTGTTGTTAAAATTGAAATAAACTATAGGTCACAAAAATATTTTATAAACTCTGTGGAAGAATATTATTGGTCAATAACATTTCAAAGTTATAATGATAAGGTTGGAATATTTATATTTGGTGATCATAGACTCAAAGCAAACTAAGTGCAGGGTAAGAGACATGTCAGAAGGGGTAAAAGGTTCTATTTACATTTGTGAAGGCTCTGTCTCTTGCTATGTCTTCGTTATAATACTACAAAAGCAGCAATATCTTCAGGAGATACTCAGTGGAAATTGCAAGTTAGTTTGGTGTTTGTTCTGCTGGGGCCCTAAATAGTTCTTGTTTCACCTCCCCAAAACAGAACTTCCATTGAACATTCATGAGGCATGCGAAACACTGTATTTTTAATTTAGTCCATAGAATACATTTGTTACAGAAAGTGGAGCATTTTCATCAAAATTGAAAATGAACTGACCAGCCTTGTATATCAAGAAATAAACTATATGGGATACTTTGTCAGAAAAACACTACGATCTCTGGGTCTAGTTTTCTCCTATAGATTACAAATGAAATACAAGAGTGCCTCTAGCAGATCACAATTATATTTCAGTGAAAACTTCTCTGATCATCATACACAAAATCACCCTCTGCGTGTATTGGCATAATTTTAATTATTTCTCTTTTCTGTAAATCAAAACTATTTAAACTCACCTGGGTGGTAATTTCTTTATGATGAGGAAATGTCTATTCTAATTGGCTATTCTTTTCCACCATGCCCACAGGTCCTTAATCATTAATATCATTCTTTTAACGATAATAATCACTTTTCTTAGCATCCGTTTCCTTTTTTATTGACTATCTGACATGGAAAGTCCATAAATATTAAGACATTAACATCCTAATATAAATTCAGATTTCATCTTCATTGATTGTTACATTAGGAAAACCCAATTATGAGATTTTTTATTTGCAATATGAAGTTTTCACTTTTTTACCTAGGAAGGAGATAAAATTTACTTTCTGGAGGTCAGAAGTTAAACAAGAAAGAAAAGGACTCTGTGTTGTGGGTTTTGTAGAAATCATTTCTTCAAAAACAATTACCTATGAAAAGAAAATGAGTTAAAATCTAATTTTAATAGTTAATAACAGGAGTTAGCAATTATTTACTGAGAGCCAGGCTGTATTTTAAACATTTGCATTGTCTATTGAATCCTTTCAGTAACCTTATGAGATATAAAATTTCATTTCATTTTACTAAAGATGACACTGATCAACAGGGAACCCTACTCGCCCAAAACACACAGCTGGAATTGCAAGAATTCAGAGCCAGTCAGTTTGGCTCAAGGTTGACCTTGCAATCTTATCATCATTGCTTCCAACATCCTACTCACATCAAGGGTGCTGTAGTATAGTATCCAGTCCACACCCAGTATCCTTATTTATCTGTAGTTGCGGCCAGTAAAACAACAATGAAACGAACTAAAATTGTAAATATGTACATCAGAAACAAACACATGCAGGGACTTCCCTGGTGGTCCAGTGGTTAGGACTCTGCACTTCCATTGCAGGGGGCACAGGTTCCATCCCTGTGGAACTAGGATCCGGCATGCCACGTGGCATGGCCAAAAAATTTTAAAAAACAAAACCAAAAACACAACGAAACAAAACAAAAAAAACACACGCCAAACCTACAGTACTGAGTCTTTCTAAAGCCTAAAGTGAACAAAGAACAATTTCCCCTTTATTTCTAGTATGTGTAAATATAACCTTAGGCATTTTATAAATATATTTTAATATTTTTTTCTGACATATATGTTCTATATTTTCTTTACAACTTTTTGTTCCCCACATCGTTCATTATTATTGTTTTTCCTGTCTCCCTACCAAGAAAATGACTTTTACTCTTTTACTTTGTTTCCTATAAAAACATGGTCCTGCTTTCCCATAAGACCCACTGCCCCATATCTCTATCTGATAAAGTTAACTTCTTATAGTATCCATGATAGGGCATATCTTTGGATTGTTGCAAGAGACAATTTTCTTTCCTGTAGGTGAATTCTATCTGCTTCTACTTCACAACTTTTTAGTCTTCTCTTCCTATGTTTCACAATGGCAAAATGTTACATCTGTATTATAGAAAATGTATATTTGCCACCTGGTGTTTTTCCTGATTTAAAAAATTAGTTTCTCCACATGGTTTAAAATAATTTTTAATGGGGGCAACATAGATTCTTAGCAGAAACTTGGAAATGGAGGCATATTTTTTCTCAGGTATAATAACCTCTAGATAATTCTGTGACAGTTTTAAAATGTTACCTTAATCACAGTGGTGAACATTAATGAAGGTTTATGCCAGATGAAATGGGAAGTTGAAGGTCATATGAAACTCAATATATTTAATAAAACTAACTTTGCATTTCACAATTAAATCAGATGGTTATGAAATATTTCCTTGAAAGATGGGGAGGAGAGTATCAAAGATTCACATTTCATCCAAAAGCCTTTCTCACAGAAAAGTAATAAATCATTACTGAGTGGTTCTCTACAATAATAAATGCCAAGATGTGGTCACTTTCCACCTCGGTGAATATAAACCAGCAAGGGTGCTCTTAGAATGAACTTTATCTCCTGAAGAAATTTAAACTAGATTTGAATTAAAGAAAGTAAAATCACAATTTCTCCAGTGCTTCACTTGCGTCTAGTATTATCCTAGGTGCTTTTATACATTGCCATTTAATTGAAATTCCCTCAATAGTTTTTAGCTGAAGGTGTTGATATTCTCTCCATTTTCACAGATGAAGGAACAGAGCTTTAAAATGCTGGACCTAGTTGGCAGATAGCCAAACTTGGATTCAAATCACTGCTCCAGCCAACCTTCTGCCTCTTTTAAGGAAATACATGTGAGCTTCATTTAGGATTGACATGAAAGAACCAGTCATGAAGCATGTGCATGCAAACCAGAAATGCCTTTGCTTCCCAAATACACCCCTCTCTCCTTGCTGATCCTTCACATTTCAGAATTAGGGTTTTGTTTGTTTGTTTGTTTCCCTTGACCTAATATTTATTACTTGCTCCTAAAATGCAAATGTTCTAGGAACAAGTAACAGAATATTCTATATCAGTCATTGATGAATGAATAGTATGAGTAAGTTCTTAAGCTTCTTTTTGGAAAGGCAAATTTTTTTGGCTTATTTTATTGATTGATCGATTGATTGGCTGTGTTGAGTCTTCGTTGCTGCATGCGGGCTTTCTCTAGTTGTGGCAAGCAGGGGCTACTTTTCATTGTGGTGCGTGAGGTTCTCATTGCGGTGGCTTCTCTTGTTGCAGAGCACACGCTCTAGGCACGTGGGCTTC
This sequence comes from Physeter macrocephalus, assembly GCF_002837175.3. NCBI lineage: Eukaryota > Metazoa > Chordata > Mammalia > Artiodactyla > Physeteridae > Physeter > Physeter macrocephalus. The sequence goes on along the minus strand of NC_041232.1, from coordinate 46,535,461 downwards.
AGTAGTTGCGGCACACGGCTTCAGTAGTTGCGGCTTGCGGGCTCTACAGTGCAGGCTCAGTAGTTGTGGCGTACGTGTTTAGTTGCTCCGCGGCGTGTGGGATCTTCCCGGACCAGTGCTCGAACCCATGTGCCCTGCATTGGCAGGCGGATTCTTAAACACTGAGCCAGCAGGGAAGTCCTATTTTATTTTATTTTTATTTTTTATTTTTTTAAAGCAAACAACTTTTTATTGAAGTAAAGTTGATTTACAGTGTTTCAGGTGTACAGCAAAGTGATTCAGTTACGCCTAGAGATTATGGTACTAAGTCAGACAGAGAAAGACAACTATCATATGATATCATTTATATGTGGAATCTAAACAAATGATACAAGTGAACTTATTTACAAAACAGAAATAGACTCATAGACATAGGAAACAAACTTACGGTTTGTTTCCAAGGGAGAAGGGATAAATTAGTTGGGACTAACAGATACACATTACTATATATAATTAGATAAACAACAAGGATTTACTGTATAGCACAGGGAACTATATTCAATATCTTGTAATAACATAATGGAAAGGCAACTTTTAATAGAAGAAAAGAAATGGAAAAAGGGGGTGCATGAGGAGCAGGTTGAAGATATGCTTCAAATACCACAAACTGTTAGCTCTGTTTAGCTTCCTTGTCTGGGGGCAGAATATCAGGCACTTTTTCAATGGAAAATTAAAAGCACAAAAAATATAGTTCTAAGATAACACCATTAGACTTCTTTATTGAGTTTATTGAGTTTCCACAGCTCTAAGACTGATGGAAGAATTTTTTCCTGGTAGATGGCTAAGACTTGTCAAGCATGTTTTAAAAGAAAGTCTAAATGTGTCTCCTGAGTTCATCTGAGGAGGTTTTAATACCAAAGAGAAAATAGTTGTGATCTAACCTTTGGAATATCTCTAGATTTCTATTTCTTCCACAAGAAGTTTTCCATTGTTTGTGTAATGAAAACTAAAGACCTGAGTCACATTTGTGTTCCAAAAAACAAATCCAAATGCTGTAGTAATTCTTTTCATTTATTTATTTCCAGGATGAATGTTAGGTACTTTTCTTATGTCAACTATTCTAAGAAGAAACAAACTGTGACTAAAAGCAAAGACAATGAGAAGCTTTTTGGCACTGGGAGAAAATAGTCTGATAGTATTTATGGTTTCATAAATCAGTTTGATAATGATAATTAAATATTAACATACGCTGTCTCTAGATAACACTGTTTTTTCCTACTTGGGGTGTTTTCTATGCTCTCCAAATACAACTGAAAAATGTAAAGTCATAATATCCAAAATATGCTTGTCTGCAGTGGTGAGCAAGAAAGTGCTTACATATATCTCTTCAGCCCTTGGTGGAGGGCATCGTAGCCGTTTCCTGCTTTGTCAGCTAAACCCATAAAAGATTAAATGTTGTGTACATAGCAGCCAGTTAGCACAGGTCTGTCTTGGAGGCTGGCAGGTGTTTTCATAAAATTTTGCCCCACCTGTCACAGCACATAGGGAGGCCAGCACCTGGCAACCTTATAAACAACACCCTCTTTAATTGCTTTGAAACAGCACAAGCAGCAGCCGCCACTGCCAATACTGTTAAGTAAACAACAGGTTTTACACCTGCTGGAGCAAAATTCTGCCCTTACTATTGGCCAATCATGGGACACCCAGGTAACTCAGGCAGCCTATCCTAATGCGAGTGGCCTAGGAGATTAGTAGCTGTACATCAGGATTGAGTCTTTCCCTCAGATGTGTAATATTTGCTCCCTGGTTGCCTCTGGAGGGCTTTGATTCAAGCCCCTCCATATGAAAATCTGGATAATTAAATTTGTCCTATAGACAGTTCCTTTTTGCTCTTCCTCCTTCCCTCCTCTGACTTCTTTTGAGGATGATAACAAGAAAAGATGACTTAGCTCTAATTTTCCATTTTCTACCTGATCAACAATACCTATTAGAGATCCACAATGTGAGATGTGGGTGGGCAAATGAACATGCTACCAATGGCCACTCAAAGATCCAAGCTTTCAGCCTCCATGACCAGAAAAACGAGCACCAACCCCCCATACACACATACATGATTCTGCGATTTGTGGCAAGATCTATTCGAAGCCTCAGTAAGAAACACAGTTCAGGCTTCAGGGAACAAAGGCCAGAGAAATGGAACACAAAGGGACAATGGAGAAATACAGCCCCAAAGTGTTCGTGAGAATGTCCCCCCTCCTTGTTCACATCTTCTACAAGCTGTAGAAATCTCTCAGCATTGGATTTGACTGAAGCACACATGCACATCACTACTTCTAGGTGGGAAAAGTCAAATGACACAAGGCTAATTCATAGAGAAAATTATTTGATACTCTCAAAAGTAGCAGATGATCATGAATTGGCCTTCAGTATGTATTTATTTGTATTTATTTGTACACCGTTTAATCCTCAGAACAAGTCTCCTTGAGATTTGACTGTTTCTAAAAACTGTAAAGGAAAGGGCTTTGGTTTATCAGAGCTAGCACATTTTCAACAAGAAGAACACACAACAATATAAGCTGAGCCTTGATAAGGAGAGAGAAAAAAAAGAGTGTTGTGAATCATGGGTGGAAATATACTAGAACATGCAATGTTTTAGGTTCTTTCATTTTCATCACAAACACAGAAAATGAAACCAAAAGAACAAAGATTGGATAGGCCTGAAGGCAAATTATCAAAAGTCTGTTTCAGATCCTAAAGCCAACAGAGTATTTTGCCTATGACTTGTTTATACTATTTTGATCAAAAAGAATAATGTAATTGTGGACTAGCCCGAGGTTAAAGAATATTTCCAATGAGGTAAGTTAATTATTTATTACCATTGGTTTGGGAGAACATTTCTGCAAAATCAAGGTATATTTCTTTTTCTACTTTAATATTTCTAAGAATTATATAACAACTCCCCAAAGTTGTTATTAAAGCAAATAACAATTTCTGTAACATGAAGCAGTTGGTTAGTGTGCTATATCAAACACATGCATTCATATATATATATATATATATATATATATTTTTTTTTTTTTTTTTTTTTTCTCACTGTTGTGGCCTCTCCCGTTGTGTGGAGCACAGGCTCGGGACGCACAGGCTCAGCGGCCATGGCTCACAGGCCCAGCCGCTCCGCGGCATGTGGGATCTTCCCGGACCGGGGCACGAACCCGTGTCCCCTGCATCGGCAGGCGGATTCTCAACCACTGCGCCACCAGGGAAGCCCCATATATATTTTAAATAAAATAACGTATAAGTTACGTGCCTCATACCTAATAAATGAAGCATATAAGAATGTAAATTTTCACTTTTGGACTTTCTCTTGGGTCATACTAACCACTAAAAGACTAGCAGTGTACAAATGGAGAGAAATACAATCAGAAATTTATGAAGAAATCTCTAGGGTTTGTTGAATCCAGTTTGCTGAAGTTCCAAAGAACTTCAATTAGAGAATTTTAGCCAAGATCTATACGTTATATAAGTGGAGTATAAAGAAATAGTGAAAAAAAAATCATTCCAGCTTTTTCTCTTATTCTATCCTTTCTTTTAACATCTGTAGCAACATCAAAAGGAAAACAGATATTTAGATGCAAAGGGGCAAGTTTTGTGATCTGGATTATAGTAGAACAGAAGGAGCACTATTTATTCCCCCCAGTTATAGAGGAGTATTTTGAGATATATAAATGGAATTATACAGTGAAAACAAATTTTTCATAAATATGAAAGTGGGGCATGATGACATCTGAATCCCAGAGTTTTGAGGTCTTGATATGTGACTCTGAGAACACTATTTGGCCTGACCATCAGAGTCTTCATCTGTACAAAGGCAATAACAAACTGATATTCAATGATTTCTTGTATGAAATAACTAATAGGGATGACAATGAAAGTTGGATGCTTATCTGTTCATCTCTCTATTGTGCCGATTTTTAAAAACACAGATGTGGCTATGTCTTCTCAAAACTAACAAAACAAGCAAATAAAACATCGTAAGATCATTATTCTTACTTTATAATAATAATAATATATATTAATATAATAATAATATATATTATATATTATAATATATTATTATAAAATATATAATTAATATTATATATCAATATAATATTAATATAATATTATATATAATAATATATAATATAATAATAATAATTATTATTATTATTTTTGCGGCACGTGGGCCTTCAGTGTTGTGGCCTCTCCCATTGCAGAGCACAGGCTCCGGACGCGCAGGCTCAGCAGCCATGGCTCACGGGCCCAGCTGCTCGGCGGCATGTGGGATCCTCCCGGACTGGGGCACGAACCCATGTCCCCTGCATCGGCAGGCGGATTCTCAACCACTGCGCCACCAGGGAAGCCCCATTATTTTTACTTTAATCAAACCAGTCTCAAGAATAAAAAAACGAGATAACGGATACTGCATGTGGCTGAGAAAGGTGGAGGGCAGGAAGGAGGGATCAATAAACATAGTTTTAGGGGAGACTAACATCTACATAGAAGAGAAAGACCATCAAGTACTGTGAAATTGTATGCTAAGATTTCATACCCAGAATTTTGCCTTACACACAGTAGAAACTAAATAATTATTCAAGTACATATTTTATCAGTTTTAATGAATTATAATTTATCTACAAAATGCACAAGTTTTAAATATACAGTTATGTGAGTTTTAACAAATGTATACACTTCTCTAACCAGCTCCTTATAAATAAGATATAGAATATTTCTATCAATCACCCAAAAATGTTCTCTCATGTCAATAATTCCTGTTTCCCCTCTCACTGTCAACAGGCAACCACACCTAAATTCTGCAACTACACTTAATTTCACCTGTTATAGAAGTTCATGTAAATGGAAGCATACAGCGTATATTCTTTTATCAGGCTGCTTTGCCCAACAAGGTTGTGATATTCATCCATGTGACTGTGTGTATCACAAGTTCATTCCCTGTCATTGCTGCCTAGCATCCCATTGTATTAATATGCCATAAATTGTTTATTTATTCACCTGTTAACAGATATTTGGATTGCTCCCAATTTTTGGCTACAGTGAATAGCATGCTATAAATATTTAAATACAGATATCTGTGGACAGCATTTTCAGTTAAGGCATTAAGTTTATTAGTATAAACTTATTTATAATATTCATAATATTCCCTATTTTCTGTTTTTCTTCTTTGTTTTAATGAAGTACTATTATGATTTCATTTTCTCTCTCTCTCTCTCTCTCTCTCTCGGCTCATTAGCTATACTTTGGTTGGTTTGTGTGCCTGTTTGTTTTTTTGTGGGTGAACTAGGGTTTACATTTCCAAGGTATGTACTCCAGTGAAATAAGTCAAAAGAGTTCTTTTTACTTCTCCCTGGTCCATCCCTCATTACTCCAATCCCTTGTTAAAGGTGATAAATCTGTACATTAAACTTTCCCTGTTCAAATTTCTCTGTGGTTTCTGTCTTCTGCTTGAACCTTGATTGATAGATAATTGTCTTCAGAAAGATACTTTAGGTAAGGTAGGCAGAAATCTGACTTGATTGACTGTTCTGCTGAGTTCAGTTTCTAGACCTGACTTCAGCTTGATTCGACCAAAGGTTGAGCTGGTTTGGAGTGAGGTCGGGTCATGGCTTTACTTCCTCTAACAGATCACTGGAATTAGAGCACCAAGAGTTTACTAAATCCCTCTTTGCTCTTCAACTCCACTTCTTATATGGATGCAGCACAGATATACATGATTCATCACGAGTTGAATTGACTGGGAGTTTAGTTATGACTTTGATTAGACTCAGTTCATCTCTGGCTTCAACTGCTTTGACTTTGAGTTAACTGTCTCCCTACTGTAGGGCCCTGGGACCAAATCACAAAACAGGAGAACCTCAAGATGGCACATCTGTGAAACCATGAGATTGTGAGACCATAAGACTTCAGGACTTAGGATTGCAGAACAGAAACCTGCAGAGATCTCTTTCTGTTCTCCAGTCCCACCCCCAGCTTCTCCTTACTTATTAAAATTCCTATGTAAGACAATTTATAGAGAGAAAAAAAATTGTTTTCTGCTTTTGAGGCTCCTACAGTTTCAAATCCAGCATCCAGCATGCCAGTGCATGGGCTTGTTCAAAGGTAGCTGGTTTCTCCTTGTCTAAACAAAATACTGCAGGCTTGAACCACCTGCCACCACCTCCAGCAATTGGTCTCAGAGGGTTCATCCCTCTGCAGTTTACTATTTTTTTGTTTGCTTGTTTTTTAGATATTTTTGTATCCATAGATCTTCATTAACTTTAAAGAAATGTATGATTTTTGTTGTTGTCTGGTGCTTTCTTTTAGTTTCAGTGGGAGTAAAGATTCCATCTGAAGATTATACACGGCCTATAGATATATAGAGTGTCCATGCCGAAGCACAGAAAAATACCTTTATAAGGTAAAGGTCAGATACTAACATTAATAAAAATTAATTTTTAAAGACCAAAAGCTACAAAAGTCACCCTTAAAATCACCCACTTTTTTTTTTTTTTTTTTTTGTGGTATGCGGGCCTTCCTCTGTTGTGGCCCCTCCCGTTGCGGAGCACAGGCTCCACCCGGTTCCCCTGCATCGGCAGGCGGACGCGCAACCACTGCGCCACCAGGGAAGCCCCCACCCACTTCTTTTTAAGAATTTATACAACGAAGTAAAATTTTCACTGATTTCAGACCTCAAAGGCAATCATTTTTAATGTTTTGGTGAATATAGTTTAAGATAATTTCCCACTGGGAATTTTTTTTTTTTTTTTTTTTTTTTTTGCCGCCCTTATACAGACATTGCCACATGTACATATAACCACATCTATATTTTTATAAAAACTGATTATATAACATGTATTACCCTATAACTTGCTTCTGTCACCCTTCCAGATCAAAATATATAGGTTTTTGTTTTATTTAACTGCTACAGGGAACAACATTGCACAAACCACAACTTATATTAACAGCCCTCTATTGATAGCCATTCATGTCCTTCCCATTTTCATTACATTTACTATTCTTAAAATTATATCTTTTAAACATTCCTAAAAAAAGGATTTCTAGAACCTAAAATGTAAGTTTGCGGGGCAGGGAGGGTAGGGGAGAATGTTCAAAAGAGGAAAGAAAAGCTTTTTGTCTCATAGGTAGAAAAAGCTGATGACTGGCAAAATAGTAGGCCATTTTAAAATAAATGATGATGTCCTTATATACAGGGATAATTTTGTTCTCTAAATGCCAAAAAAAAAGGAAGATCTCAGTTTCATATTCTACTGGTCAATTAAGCCACAGAAAACAAAACCAAGCAAACAAATTGCATTTTCCCCTTTTGATGACGTAGTATGAATCCATCTTTAAATCCATTCCAAGAAATTTTCTGCCAAAATCATTACTGCTCACTGATTGCACTGCAACTATTTTCCTGAACAGAGCAGAGTTATAATGACTAGAGACATACAGTTTCCTAAAATAAGGCCATGTGGTAACACTCCCCTGGATACCATATGACAAGGACAGACAGACAGGAGGAAGCCTAAATAACCCATTGCAGGTAAAACATCTCCTCGGACTTTCAGCTCTCCACTCCTGCCCCTTGGAGCCTGTGTTCCTCAAATGTCCCTGCCTAGCCTCGAGGGACAGAAATCCATTGAGTCCTGAGCAAAGACTGACAGGCCCCTTCCACTATCCTCTGTATTGCACACAAAGTGTCAGCTATGATTGCATTTCATGAACAGGCTAATTAATTGCACACTGAGCCAAAAAACTGAGCTGTGGAGAAAAAAAAAGATATGGGTGGCAATTCCACTCAGCTGCCTTTAGTGGGAGGAGAAGATGGGTATCAGGATCGAGAGTCTGAGTTTCAGATTTCCCCTTGCATGTCCAGATAGAGAGAAACAGAGAACAGCGAATGAAAGGATCCACTAACGAGCAAATGTCATGATGCCTCCCACTCGGCCTTGTTCTGTGTCTGGAAAACTCAGGAACTACCGCTCAGTGACTGATGATGCCATTACCAAATTTCTCTGTACATTAAGAATAAGTAAATCAGCTGTGGCCATGGAAATATGGGCCAACACTTTTTTTTCAATTTGCTTTTCTGCAAGATTTAGTGCTCATATTCCCTCTTTATTTTGTACCCTTTTCCCCCAGGTTTTTTTTTGTTTTTTTTTTTTAACATCCTTATTGGAGTATAATTGCTTTACAATGGTGTGTTAGTTTCCGCTTTACCACAAAGTGAATCAGTTCTACATATACATATGTTCCCATATCTCTTCCCTCTTGCATCTGGAACAGGAACTTTTAAGCAAGCTAGACTTTACAGAGATTTCTTTGGGATCCCTGTCTTACAGCATCTGGGAAACTTTTAAAACAAAGCAGAGAACTGCACATTACCTTTATATGTGTTAAGTTTTTATGTCTAACAAGTAGGCTGGGGAGGAAACCCCATAATGAGAACAATTACACAGAAGAAAGAGAGACACATGCACAGTCAATAAGTCTTTGTTATTGTGGGATACACTTGCCCACTTGTCTACACCAAAATTTAAAAAAGAATGAAAGGGGAAGAGTTATTTTTCATTAGGTGTCAAAGGCAACCTTAGCAAAAAGTTATCATATTAAAAAAAAAGAAAAAAACTACTATATATCATTGTGCTAGGCACGGCGGGGGGAGGTCAGGATCCTGCAAAGCCTCTGCTTAAAGACATTCAAACAAATCAGTGTATATTGTTCTCAAAAGTTTTTCTTTTTAATTATAAAATATTAACAGCTGTAGAACTTCCTTAGTTGATTTATTTGTTCATTCAACCAATATTTTCTAAGATTGTGTATGTGTGTGTGTGTGCACATGTGTGTATCCAGTACTGTGCTAAGAACTGGGAATCCAGGACTACGACACTCCCTGCCCTTTAGGGGTTCACAGCCTAGGAAAGAAACTGAGACTGGTAGCCCTAGTGAGTCCCAAGCACTGGGCAACTTTCAAAGTTTGTGTCTTGTACCAAACCCACACAGTAGGTTTATGAGATGTATGTATTTAATAAATGAGGACACTGAGGCTCAGAGACGTGAAGTAATTTACCCCAGGACATTCAGCTTCTAAACAGAAAGAGTAAGATGCAACCCAGTCTCTATGGCTCCAAACCTCGGGTTCTTCCCTCTCTACCACACTACCGCTAGTGGGAAAGACATGAAAGCAAACACAGCACAACACAACCCAGAGGGTGATGGACAGAAAGAACTCTCCAGCATCATGTGATTTTTTTCTTCCTCTCTCTAAAATGGTATGGGCAGGTTAATCAGAAGGAAAGTCAATATTATGACTGCTTGTTTTTATATTTCTTCCTGACAGTCCAGATAAAAGGCTTTAATTCTGAGTATCTTTGAGAACACAAAGCCTCGGAGCTCTGAAGCATTGCGTCAATAACCACTTCTAATTAAATGGTTTAATAGTCAATCCTTACTTAGTTCGATTCATGAAAAATTTACATATGCATTCCATACCCAGCCCCCATTATGCTCAGCATATCACGTTTCCTCCAAGAGTAAATGGACCAGACTTTTCCCCAGCCCAGAATTCTGTCTATTTTTGCAGCCATCCTGACTTTCTCTCTGATCTTGTCCCTTCAAAGTCCAATATCTTCATCTCGCTTCCACATCACTTTCTCTGGTTCTTTGTATTCCAGCACTTTCTCCCTCCCGTAGGTTCAAAGTCTCTCTCCCCTGACTGAAGGAAATTCAACCCATAAACATGCTAAAGTCTATTCTATTTAAAAGTAAGAAATAAAGCAAACAGAAACAAAACAAAACCCTCTTAACTTTGCATCACTCTTTTTCTACTGGTCCTGTCTTCCCATTTCCTCAGTTTTCTGGCAAGTTTTTGTCTGTATTTGCTGTATTCAGTTTCTCTATTTATTTATTTTTAAAACATCTCTATTAGAGTATAATTGCTTTACAATGGTGTGTTAGTTTCTGCTGTATAACAAAGTGAATGAGCTATACGTATACACATATCCCCATATCCCCTCCCTCTTGCGTCTCCCTCCCACCCTCCTTATCCCACCCTTCTAGGTGGTCACAAAGCACTGAGCTAATCTCCCCGTGCGATGCAGCTGCTTCCCACTAGCTATCTATTTTACATTTGGTAGTGTACATATGTCCATGCCACTCTCTCACTTTGTCCCAGCTTACCCTTCCCCCTCCCCGTGTCCTCAGGTCCATTCTCTATGTCTGTGCCTTTATTCCTGTCCTGCCCCTAGGTTCTTCAGAACCCTTTTTTTTTTTTTTTTTTTTTTTTAGATTCCATATATATGTGTTAGTTTCTCACTTTTTATTCATTCCTCAACTGCTATGTTGTGACCTCTGGCTCTTCAAAACAATACCTTGAATTATTGGAGGATTTTATTTTGTACTCATTCAGTCATTTAATATATATGTATCCCAAAATGCTTTGGAAAATCTTAAATCCGTGATTCCAAATTCACAGGATATCTTTACATCCTGACTTTTGCTGGTATTTTCAGCTGCATGCGATATTGCTGACACTTGCCTTCTATGACATGTCTTCTTGTTCTTTTTTTACTCAAACCATTACTTCTTGGTCACCTTTGGGAGCGCTTGCGCATCCTGCCCCATTTATACAGGGGTTTCCCAGAGTTACGTCCTCAGGCCAATGGTTTCTTCTCTCTACACACTATCCTGGAACATTCTCATTAATTCGAATGATATGAATAATTATTTATAAGCTGAGGACATGCTAATATTTAGCTTTGGCCCACATCTTTTTCCAAAGTTTCAGAATCATTTAGTCAATTGTCTACTACAATATTGATGCCTCACAAACACATCCAAGTCAATATGTGTCAGATTGAATTTTACACCATTCCCCTAAATGGACTCTCCTCCTTTGTGGGATAACACAGATATCAGTGTGTTTTGTACTCAACCCTGAAAACTAAAGGTTATCCCAGTCTCACCCCATCCCTCATCCACTTATTCATTCCCTCCCCACTACACACAGGTTAAGGGGGTTCCAGAATCCTGTTTGTTCTAGACTCTACACATCTTCCAAATCTACGCTGCGTCATCTCTGCTGGTAGAGACCAGATTCTCATTATCTCTGTCCTGAGTGACTGTAACAGTTCGCGAGTGCCTCTGTCCATTGTCTCACTCTTTTTCTCCACGGTGACATCAGAGTTGTTCATCCAAAACATAAAACCAACTGTGAATCAGCCCTGCTGAAACTCCCTCACTGGCTGGCTCTCACCCATGGGATAAAGCCCTAACTCCTTAGTGTGGCACAGGGGCCCACCACGACCTGACTCCTGTATCCCTCTCCAGCCTCTATCCCCCACTACTCCCTACTTACACTTTAGGTTCCAGGAACCATAAATTGCCTGTCTATGCCAAACTCTCATATGTCTTCCTAGTCTTCCTTTACTTGAAATATTTATCTCCATTTTCTTTGCCTGGATAAGCCCTACTCAATAGTCAGGATTCAGATTTAGTGTTGTTTCATCCAAAAGCCACTTTCCAATCCCAGCTCTGACTTAAGTGATGATTCTCTGTACAGCCATAGCTACCTATATCATAGTATCTGTCACGTTATTTTGAAATTTCTGTTAGATGCCATCTTCCCATCTAGATCTTGAGTATACTGACCATTCTCATCCAAGTGTTCCTCTCCATTGCCTACCTCCAGAACTTGCTTATGATAGGAACAGTGTGAAATTTTGCTGAAATGTCTATTACTGCTTCGGTGCTGAGGAATTTTTTCTTTTGTGTGCTTGTTCGTTAAAACGAAGTCTAATTCTACAGTCCAGCTGAACTAGAGGGAAGAGTCACAACATTCCCAAAACAGCTTACCGTTCATTTGATTACTTTTAGAGTCATCAAACACATCATGGGTAGTTTGCTATGAGTTTCCAGTTGGGAATCTCTATTCTCTCTGTTCCTTAGGTTTATTTTGAGATCCTCACAAAGATGCCTAAGGCATACTTCTCCAAAAAGAACAACCACAGAACTTATCTATTATTAATGCTTTCAGGGAAAACAAAGAACTTTATGGTGAGTAATAGGCTAAAATATTAAACAACTCTCTAATATTTGCTACACTCATTTTCCTTCATACTTAAACGAGCCAGTTTAGGAATCTCTAAAAATCCACAGGGTGGCTACTTCTCTGCTGAAAGTTTCCCATTCGATGCCTCAAATACACGTATACCCCTGAATTATAGTATTTGTATTATTTTATATGACAGTGATTAGCGATTATCTTTAGAATATCAAATAATAAAAACTCACATTTGTATAATGACTAGAATTTTCCAAATAGTTTGCAAATACATTATCCCAATCTTTAAGAGAGCCCTTAAATAGATTATCAATATACCTATTTTATAGCTGAAAAGATGTGAATCCATTGAGAATATTAACCAAATGTGTGTGTGTGTTTTAATAACATCTTTATCAGAGTATAATTGCTTTACAATGGTGTGTCAGTTTCTGCTTTATAACAAAGTGAATCAGTTATACATATACATATGTTCCCATATCTCTTCCCTCTTGCATCTCCCTCCCTCCCACCCTCCCTATCCCACCCTCTAGGTGGTCACAAAGCACCGAGCTGATCTCCCCGTACTATGCGGCTGCTTCCCACTAGATATCTATTTTATGTTTGGTAGTGTATAAATGTCCATGCCATTCTCTCACTTTGTCCAAGCTTACCCTTCCCCCTCCCCGTATCCTCAAGTCCATTCTCTAGTAGGTCTGCATCTTTATTCCCGTCTTGCCCCTATGTTCTTCTGACTTTTTTTTTTGATTCCATATATATGCATTAGCATACGGTATTTGTTTTTCTCTTTCTGACTTACTTCACTCTGTATGACAGTCTCTAGGTCCATCCACCTCACTACAAATAACTCAGTTTCATTCCTTTTTATGGCTGAGTAATATTCCATTGTACATATGCACCACATCTTCTCTATCCATTCGTCTGTCAATGGGCATTTAGGTTGCTTCCATGACCTGACTATTGTAAATAGTGCTGCAATGAACATTGGGGTGCATGTGTCTTTTTGAATTACGGCTTTCTCTGGGTATATGCCCAGTAGCAGGATTGCTGGGTCATATGGTAATTCTAGTTTTTAGTTTTTTAAGGAAACTCCATGCTGTTCTGCAGAGTGGCTGTATCAATTTACATTCCCACCAACAGTGCAAGAGGGTTCCCTTTTCTCCAAACCCTATCCAGCATTTTTTGTTTGTAGAATTTTTAATGATGCCCATTCTGACCGGTGTGAGGTGATATCTCATTGTAGTTTTGATTTCCATTTCTCTAATGATAAATGATGTTGAGCATTCTTTCATATGTTTGTTGGCATTCTGTATATTTTCTTTGGAGAAATGTCTATTTAGGTCTTCTGCCCATTTTTGGATTGGGATGTTTGTCTTTTTGATACTGAGCTGCATGAGTTGCTTGTATGTTTTGGAGATTAATCCTTTGTCAGTTGCTTCATTTGCAAATATTTTCTCCCATTCTGAGGGTTGCCTTTTCATCTTGTTCATGGTTTCCTTTGCTATGCAAAAGTTTTTCAGTTTCATTAGGTCCCATTTGTTTATTTTTGTTTTTATTTCCATTTCTCTAGGAGGTGGGTCAAAAAGGATCTTGCTGTGATTTATGTCATAGAGTGTTCTGCCTATGTTTTTCTCTAAGAGTTTGAAATTGTCTGGCCCCTTACATTTAGGTCTTTAATCCATTTTGAGTTTATTTTTGTGTGTGGTGTTAGGGAGTGTTCTAATTGCATTCTTTTACATGTAGCTGTCCAGTTTTCCCAGCACCACTTATGGAAGAGGCTGTCTTTTCTCCACTGTATATTCTTGTCTACTTTATCAAAGATAAGGTGACCATGTGTGTGGGTTTATCTCTGGGCTTTCTATCCTGTACCACTGATCTATATTTCTGTTTTTGTGCCAGTACCATACTGTCTTGATTACT